>NC_046155.1:176085475-176266447 GCF_011064425.1 Rattus rattus | reverse complement strand
ACTGTTCACTGTGTGTGATAAATAAGGGCAGGGAGTTTTTCAGTTTAGTCTCATTTTAACTCTCATCCCATTGAAAGGGTCAGTAAAACAACTTTGTGGTTCTCAATGGTCCCAAGGATGATACCATTTAATACTCTTTCTCATGTTTTTGTGACCTCTAACTATAATATTATTTTTGATAATTTTCTAATTTTGTGACTTTATGCATACCAATGTACATATGTTTTCCTAAGGTATTGAGTAACCACTAGGAAATAGTCATTGAACCCCCAAATGGATCTCAACCCACAGGTTCAGAACCACTGCTACAAATCTTGGAAAACTTTCAGTAGCCATAATTGGGTAAGCTAATAACTAGCAAGCGATCTTCCTGAGATGGCCTCATTCAGATTATTATATAATCTGTGACAGATTCATCCTCATGAAGGAAGGCTGTAAAGGAATTAGTTTTAGGAAAGATTGATATGCCTTTCCTATTATTATTAAGCTTATGTAGTAGTCATTAAGTAATAGCCCACCCCTTGGAGCAGATCTCTGCAGATCTATGAAGATGTACATTTCTTTTGATGATTCTATATAGACAAATAGATGACTTAAGTCTTAATGATGATCCTAAAGGTATTCCTAATATTAAAACAGTAATTATTAAGCTCTTTTATAGTGGGACTGCTATTAGGTCCTTTTCTGATTGTGTCATTTTCAAAGTATCCCTTTTTCTTCCTGAGACTTCCATGTAGCAGGCTGAAAGTTAGAGCCCAGCAATCCTGGCCACATCACTTAATCTTCTGCTGTAAGCCTAGAGGTGTCAGTCTCCTGAGCCAGCAGACTTTTACCCTTAGAAAGAGCAAGAATCTTTTAAGAATTTTTTAGGAATTATCATCAGCATGTAAGTACAGTTAGAGAGATAGAAAGTCCTCAGAGCCTCAGACTTTAGAGTCATCACTGGAGTCCTACTCTGCACTCCACTACATCCAGCAGGAAACAACAAAGTGACATTTATTACTCTGCAGAAATACTGATGGGACTGGAGTGATAGCCCAATACTTAACAGCATTTGATGCTCTTATAGAAGACCCATATTTGGTTTACAGTACTCGTGGTAGGGGGTCACTTTAGATCCAGGGAATCTGTCACCCGCTTATGGACTCTACAGGCAGGGCACACATGTAGTGCTGCTCCTACATACATTCATGAAAAGACATACCCATAAATCGTAAAAGAATTATTGCTCTCTTTAACTCTGATGATACCAAGTATAAAGCTAACACAGGGAAATATTTATGATGCTATTAGGATAACGGTGCTATGTATATAAAACAGCTATAAATATGAACAGGTAGTCCAGTGATATTAGCTTGGAATCCCAGCTACTTTAGAGAAGAGGCAGGAAGATTACAATTTTAGGGTCCACCTACCAATGTAGTGAAGTTCAGGCAAGCCTGAGCCACTTAGTGACCTGATTTCATATTGCATCAACCCCTATTGAGATTTTAATGATGGTAAGGTGCAGTGCAGGGGTTTAGCATACAGCTGATCTTGAAGAGTATCTGAGTTCAGTTACCAGCATTCATATCAGGTGGCTCACAATCACAATTAGATGCCCTTCACTAGAAGGGCATCTAATAACTTCTTCTGGGTATCTGGGTACAAGACATGTTTGTTGTGCACCCATACATGTACACTCATACACACAATAAAAAATAAAATAAATAAGTAATAAATGAGATTTTTGACATATATAAAGACAAAACATAAAAAGGGGATGATGCTCCCAGGTTCCTTCTGCACCTGAGAGCTGACCTTGTACTACAGTCTTCAGTACTCTAATCTCCACCCCCACAAAGAAACCTTGTCCACCAGAAGTGTTGACACACTCAATCTCACAGGTGAGACCACTACTACCTCCAAAATACCTGGGAAAATGAGGACCTACCAGAGTTCAGTGGACCTAGAAACTAAAGCACAGCCAGGAAAATGACCCTTCCTGTTTCCATCTGCATCCTGAAGATGACCTTGTGATACACACTTCACCACCCCAATGCTGTCCACAAAACCTTGACCCCCAGGCATGTTGACACACCCAGACTCAAGACTCTTAGGAGGGAAAATTTCCAGTCAGAGACTGCAAGGCCAGCTAATACTAGAGATAACCAGATGGTGAGAGGAAAACTCAAGAATGTAAGCAATAGAAACTAATGCTGCCAGGCATCAGCAGAAAACCATTCTTTTACTGCAGCAAGCCCTAGATAACCCAACATACCTGAAAAGCAATATTCTGATCTAAAATCACATCTCATGATAACAGAGATCTTTAAGGCGGACATAAATACATCTTTTAAAGAAATACAGTATAACAGAGGTAAACAGGTAGAAACCCATAACTCCCTTAAAGAAATACAAGAAGTACAACCAAACACGTGAAGGAGATGAACAATACCATTCACAATCTAATAATGGAAATAAAAATAATAAATAAGAAAGGGAGACAACCCTGGAGATACAAAATCTAGGAAAGACATCAGGAGTCATAGATGCAAGCATCAACAACAGAATACAAGAGATAGAAGAAAATCTCAGGTGTAGAATATACCATAGAAAACATTGATACAATAGTCAAAGAAAATGCAAAAATCTCCTAATCCCAAACATCCAGGGTATTCAGTACACAATGAAAACACCAAACCTAAGAATAATAGGCATAGTAGAGTGCCAAGATTCCGAACTCAAGGGTCCAATGAACATCTTAAACAAAATTACAGACTTAACCTAAAGAAAATGCTGCCCATAAACATAAAAGAACCCTACAGAATGCAAAATAGAATGGACCAGAAAAGAAATTCTTGCACTGGAGCTGCAGGTCCCCAGACACTGCCAGGACCTGAAGGGACCAGATCAACAGTTCTCTGCACCCAAATCCCATGGGAGGGAGAGCTAAACCTTCAGAGAGGCAGACACGCCTGGGAAGCCAGAAGAGACTACACTCTGCCACAATTCTGACTCAGAGGAAAACACCTAATGCCATCTGGGACCCCGGTGCACAGGGGCTCCCGAAAAAGGCTGCACAGGCCCTCCTGGTTGCCACCCTAACAGAGAGCTCAAAAACAACACCCCAAGAGCAAATTTGAGCCGCGGGACAACAGGTAAGACCAACTTTTCTGCTCCAAGCGACCTGACTGGTGGTCTCAGGACACACATAGGCAAAATTCCTCTGGGACCAGACACTTCCGGTTTTTAGCTGGATTCCCAACCTTGCTGATCCTGGCCCGCAGCTCACTGCTCCCAAATCCCTTGGGAGGGAGAGCTCACCACCCGGACAGGTGTGTACCCCTGAGACTGCAGAGCAGGACAGACCACCAATACTGCCCACCCCTGCCCACATCCCTGGCCCAAGAGGAAACTGTATATGGCCTCTGGGAACCGGAAGATAGGGGCACTGGAGCTGCAGGTCCCCTGCGCCCCAGACACCACCAGGACCTGAAGGGACCAGATCAACAGTTCTCTGCCCACAAATCCCGTGAGAAGGAGGGCTAAACCTTCAGAGAGGCAGACATGCCTGGGAAGCCAGAAGAGACTACACTCTGCCCACATTTCTGACTCCAGAGGAAAACACCTAATGCCATCTGGGACCCCGGTGCACGGGGACTCCCGGAAAAGGCAGTGCAGGCCCTTATGGTTGCCACCTTCACAGAGAGCTCAAAAGCAACACCCCACCAGCGAACTTGAGCCTCAGGACCACAGGTAAGACCAACTTTTCTACTCCAAGAGACCTGACTGGTGGTCTCAGGACACAGGCCCACAGGAACAGCTGAAGACCTGGAGACAGGAAAAACTACACACCCTAAAGCAGAACACTCTGTTCCCATAACTGGCTGAAAGAAAACAGGAAAACAGGTCTACAACACTCCTGACACACAGGCCTATATGACAGTCTAGCCACTGTCAGAAATAGCTGAACAAAGTAACACCAGAGATAATCTGATGGCGAGAGGCAAGCACAGGAACCCAAGCAACAGAAACCAAGACTACATGGAATCACTGGAGCACAATTCTCCCACCAAAGCAAACACGGAATATGCAAACACACCAGAAAAGCAAGATCTAGATTTAAAATCATATTTGATCATGATGCTGGAGGACTTCAAGAAAGAAATGAAGACCTCCCTTAGAGAAACGCAGGAAAACATAAATAAACAAGTAGAAGCCTATAGAGAGGAATCACAAAAATCCCTGAAAGAATTCCAGGAAAACACAATCAAACAGTTGAAGGAATTAAAAATGGAAATAGAAGCAATGTAGAAAGAACACAGGGAAACAACCCTGGATATAGAAAACCAAAGGAAGAGACAAGGAGTCATAGGTACAAGCATCACCAACAGAATACAAGAGATATAAGAAACAATCTCAGGAGCAGAAGATTCCATAGAAATCATCGACACAACTGTCAAAGATAATGTAAAACAAAAAAAGCTACTTGTCCAAAACATACAGGAAACCCAGGACTCATTGAGAAGACCAAACCTAAGGATAATAGGTATAGAAGAGAGTGAAGACTCCCAGCTCAAAGGACCAGTAAATATCTTCAACAAAATCATAGAAGAAATCTTTCTTAACCTAAAGAAAGAGATGCCCATAAACATAAAAGAAGCCTAAAGAACCCCAAATACATTAGACCAGAAAAGAAACCCCCCCATCACATAATAGTCAAAACACAAAATGCACAAAATAAAGAAAGAATATTAAAAGCAGTAAGGGAAAAAGACCAAGTAACATATAAAAGCAGTCCTATCAGAATCACAACAGACTTCTCACCAGAGACTATGAAAGCCAGAAGATCCTGGACAGATGTCATACAGACCCTAAGAGAACACAAATGCCAGCCCAGCTTACTGTATCCTGCAAAACTCTCAATTAACATAGATGGAGAAACCAAGGTATTCCATGACAGAACCAAATTTAAACAATATCTTTCTACAAATCCAGCACTACAAAGGATAATAAATGGTAAAGCCCAACACAAGGAGGCAAGTTACACCCTAGAAAAAGCAAGAAACTAATCATCTTGGCAACAAAACAAAGAGAAGAAAATCACACAAACATAACCTCACATCCAAATATGAATATAACAGGAAGCAATAATCACTATTCCTTAATATCTCTCAACATCAATGGCCTCAACTCCCCAATAAAAAGACGTAGATAAACAAACTGGATATGCAATGAGGACCCTGCATTCTGCTACCTACACGAAACACAACTCAGAGACAAATACAGACATTACCTCAGAGTGAAAGGCTGGAAAACAACTTTCCAAGCAAACAGTCACAAGAAACAAGCTGGAGTAGCCATTCTAATATCAAATAAAATTGATTTTCAACTAAACGTTATCAAAAAAGATAAGGAAGGACACTTTATATTCATCAAAGGAAAAATCCACCTAGATGAACTCTCAATCCTAAATATCTATGCTTCAAATACAAGGGCACCTACATACATAAAAGAAACCTTACTAAAGCTCAAAACACACATTGCACCTCACACAATAATAGTAGGAGATTTGAACACCCCACTTTCATCAATGGACAGGTCATGGAAACAGAAATTAAACAGAGACATAGACAGACTAAGAGAAGTCATGAACCAAATGGACTTAACAGATATTTATAAACATTCTATCCTAAAAGGAAAGGATATACCTTCTTCTCATCACCATATGGTACTTTCTCCAAAATTGACCATAGAATCTGTCATAAAACAGGCCTCAATAGATACAGCAAGATAGAAATAATCCCATGCATCCTATCAGACAACCATGGGCTAAAGCTGGTCTTCAATAACAATAAGGGAAGAATGCCCACATATACATGGAAGTTGAACAATGCTCTACTCAGTGATAACCTGGTCAAGGAAGAAAGAAAGAAATAAATTAAAGACTTCTTAGAATTTAATGAAAATGAAGGTGCAACATACCCAAACTTATGGGACAGGATGAAAGCTTTGCTAAGAGGAAAACTCATAGCTCTGAGTTCCTGCACAGAGAAACAGGAGAGAGCATATGTTAGCAGCTTGACAGCACACCTAAAAGCTCTAGAACAAAAAGAAGCAAATACACCCAGGAGGAGTAGAAGACAGGAAATAATCAAACTCAGAGCTGAAATCGAACAAGTAGAAACAAAAAGGACCATAGAAAGAATCAACAGAACCAAAAGTTGGTTCTTTGAGAAAATCAACAAGATAGATAAACCCTTAGCCAGACTAATGAGAGGACACAGAGAGTGTGTCCAAATTAACAAAATCAGAAATGAAAAGGGAGACATAACTACAGATTTAGAGGAAATTCAAAAATTGTCAGATCCTAGTATAAAAACCTATATTCAACAAAACTTAAAAAATCTGCAGGAAATGGACAATTTCCTAGACAGATACCAGGTACTCAAGTTAAATCAGGAACAGATAAACCATTTAAACAACCCCATAACTCATAACGAAATAGAAGCAGTCATTAAATATCTCCCAATTAAAAAGAGCCCAGGTCCAGACAGGTTTAGTGCAGAATTCTATTAGACCTTCATAGAAGACCTCATACCAATGTTATCCAAACTCTTCTACAACATTGAAAAAGATGGAGCACTACCAAATTCCTTCTATTAAACCACAATTACTCTTACAGCTAAACCACACAAAGACCCAACAAAGAAAGAGATTTTCAGAGCAATTTCCCTTATGAATATCGACGCAAAAATACTCAATAAAATTCTGGCAAACTGAATCAAAGAGCACGTCAAAGCAATCATCCACGATGATCAAGTAAGCTTCATCCCAGGCATGCAGGGATGGAATAACATATGGAAAACCATTAACGTGATCCATTATGTAAACAAAATGAAAGATAAAAACCACATGATCATTACATTAGATGCTGAGAAAGCATTTGACAAAATTCAACACCCCTTCATGATAAAAGTCCTGGAAAGAATAGGAATTCAAGGACCATACCTAAACATAGTAAAAGCCATATACAGCAAACCAGTTGCTAACATTAAACTAAATGGAGAGAAACTTGAAGCAATCCCACTAAAATCAGGGACTAGACAAGGCTGCCCACTCTCTCCCTACTTATTCAATATAGTTCTTGAAGTTCTAGCCAGAGCAATCAGACAACAAAAGGAGGTCAAGGGGATACAGATTGGAAAAGAAGAAGTCAAAATATCACTATTTGCAAATGATATGATAGTATATGAAAGTGACCACAAAAGGTCCACCAGAGAACTACTAAACCTGAGAAACACCTTCAGCAATGTGGCTGGGTATAAAATTTACTCAAATAAATCAGTAGCCTTCCTCTACACAAAAGAGAAACAAGCCCAGAAAAAAATTCGGGAAACTACACCCTTCATAATAATCCCAAATAATAAAAAATACCTCAGTGTGACTTTAACCAAGCAAGTAAAGGATCTGTATGATAAGAACTTCAAGCCTCTGAAGAAAGAAATTGAAGAAGACCTCAGAAGATGGAAAGGTCTTCCATGCTCATGGATTGGCATGATTAATATAGTAAAAATGGCCATTTTACCAAAAGCGATCTACATATTCAATGCAATCCCCATCAAAATAGCAATCCAATTCTTCAAAGAGTTATAACAATTTGCAAAATCATCTGGAATAACAAAAAACCCAGGATAGCTAAAACTATCCTCAACAATAAAAGAACTTCAGGGGGAATCACTATCCCTGAACTCAAGCAATATTACAGAGCAATATTGATAAAAACTACATGGTATTAGTACAGAGACAAACAGATAGACCAGTGGAATAGAGTTGAAGACTGAGAAATGAAACCACACACCTATGGTCACTTGATTTTTGACAAAGGAGTCAAAACTATCCAATGGGAATATGATAGAACTTTCAACAAATGGTGCTGATTCAGCTGTAGGTCAACATGTAGAAGAATGCAGATCGATCCATGCTTATCACCCTGTACAAAGGTTAAGTCCAAGTGGATCAAGGACCTCCACATCAAACCAGATACACTCAAACTAATAGAAGAAAAAGTGGGGAAGCATCTCAAACACATGGGCACTGGAGAAAATTTCCTGAACAAAATACCAATGGCTTATGGTCTAAAATCAAGTGTTGACAAATGGGATCTCATAAAACTGCAAAGCTTCTGTAAGGCAAAAGACACTGTGGTTAGGACAAAACGGCAACCAACAGATTGGGAAAAGATCTTTACCAATCCTACAACAGATAGAGGCCTTATATCCAAAATATACAAAGAACTCAAAAAGTTAGACCGCAGGGAGACAAATAACCCTATTAAAAAATGGGGTTCAGAGCTAAACAAAGAATTCACAGCTGAGGAATGCCGAATGGCTGAGAAACACCTAAAGAAATGTTCAACATCTTTAGTCATCAGGGAAATGCAAATTAAAACAACCCTGAGATTTCTCCTCACACCAGTGAGATCAAAAACTCAGGTGACAGCAAATGGTGGCAAGGATGTGGAGAAAGAGGAACACTCCTCCATTGTCGTTGGGATCACAGACTGGTACAACCATTCTGGAAATCAGTCTGGAGGTTTCTCAGAAAATTGGACATTGAACTGCCTGAGGACCCACCTATACCTTTCTTGGGCATATACCCAAAAGATGCCCCAACATATAACAAAGACACATGCTCCCCTATGTTAGGAGCAGCCTTATTTATAATAGCCAGAAGCTGGAAAGAACCCAGATGCCCTTCAACAGAGGAATGGATACAGAAAATGTGGTACATCTACACAATGGAATATTACTCAGCTATCAAAAACAATGACTTTATGAAATTCATAGGCAAATGGATGGAACTGGAAAATATCATCCTGAGTGAGGTTACTCAATCACAGAAAAACACACATGGTATGCACTCATTGATAAGTGGTTATTAGCCCAAATGCTTAAATTGCCCTAGATACACAGAACACATGAAACTCAAGAAGGATGACCAAAATGCGAATGGTTCACTCCTTCTTTAAAAGGGGAACAAGAGTACCCTTTGCAGGGAATAGGGAGGGAAAGTTAAGAACAGAGGCAGAAGGAACACCCATTCAGAGCCTGCCCCACATGTGGCCCATACATATACAGCCACCTATCTAGATAAGATGGATGAAGCAAAGAAGTGCAGGCCAACAGGAGCCAGATGTAGATCTCTCCTGAGAGACACGGCCAGAATACAAGAATTCAGCAAATACATAGGCGAATTCCAGCAGCAAACTACTGAATTTAGAACGGGACCCCCGTTGAAAGAATCAGAGAAAGGACTGGAAGAGATTGAAGTGACTCGAGATCCCATATGAACAACAATGCCAACCAACCAGAGCTTCCAGGGACTAAGCCACTACCGAAAGACTATACATGGACTGACCCTGCCTCCAACCACATAGGTAGCAATGAATAGCCTAGTAAGAGCACCAGTAGAAGGGGAATCCCTTGGTCCTGCTCAGACTGAATCACCAGTGAAAGTGATTGTTGGGGGAGGGCGGTAAAGAGGAGGATGGGGAGGGGAACACCCATAGAGAAGGGGCAGGGGAGGGGTTAGGGGAATGTTGGCTGGGGTACGGGGATCAGGAATAACATTCGAAATGTAAATAAGAAATACTCAAGTTAATAAAAAAATATAGAAAAAAATACAAACTGCAAAAAAAAAAAAAAGAAGAAGAAGAAAGAGAAAGAAGAAGAAATTCTTCCTTTCACTTAACAATCAAAACACCAAATGTACAAAAACAAGAAAAAGTATTAACAGTGTTAAGGGAATATGGTCAAGTAACATATAAAGGCAGACATATGAGAATTATACCAGACTTCTTAATAGCTACTCTAAAGCCAGGACATCTTTGACAGATGTCAGAATGACCATAAAAGATCAAAATGTAAGCCCAGGGTCCTCTCAATTATGAACATCTATGTCCCAATTCCAAGTATACCCTCATTTGTAAAAGAAATGTTATTAAAGCTGAAAGAACACATCAAATATCACACAATAACATTGGGAGACTTCAGTACCCCATTCTCACCGATGGACCAATCATGGAAACTAAACAGAAACCCAGATAAACTAAGAGAAGTCATGATCCAAATGAATTTAACAGATATCTACAGAATATTTCATTCTAAAACAAAAGGATATACCTTCTCAGCAACTATGGCATGCTTACAAATTAGACCCTACCAGGACTGCCCTCAGAAAGGACCAAGAAGTAGATGAGATAGTCAGATTCAGATATTTACTCCCAGTCAATGGACCGAAGCTGGTGACCCCTGTGGTTGAATTAGGGAAAAGCTTAAAGAAGCTGAAGAGGTCAACCTCATAGGAAGACCGGCAGATTCAACTAATCTGGACACCTGTGATCTCTCAGAAGCTGAGCCACCGACCAGGCAGCATACGCCAGCCTAAATGAGGCCCCCAACACATATATAGCAGAGGACTACCTGGTCTGGACTCAGAGATGTACCTAACCCTCAGGATACTTGAGGCCCCAAGGAGCAGGGAGGTCTGGTGGGGTGGGTGGGTACGGACATCCTCTTGTAGACTGGGGTTGGAGGAGGTGTGGGTACAGTCTAGGATGAACTGGAAGAGGGGTAAAACCTGGACTATAAAAAAGATTAAAGAATAAATAAATAAATAAATAAATAAATAAAAATGAAAAAGAGCTTATTCAACAAATGGAGTTTGCTCAATTGTCAGTCAGTATGTAAAGTAATGTAAATTGATCCTTTCTTATTTCCTTGTACAAAGCTCAAGTCTAAGGGGATCAAGTACCTGTACATAAAACCAGATACACTGAATCCATTAAAAGAGAAAGTGGGAAAGAGTTTTGAACACATCTGCACAGGGGAAATTTTCCTGAACAGAACACCAATGCTTAGGCTCTTAGATCAACTATAGACAAATGGGATCTCATTAAAATTGAAAAGCTTCTATAAGACACAAGACACTGTCAACAGGACAAAACTTCAAGCTACATATTGGGAGAATATGTTTACCAATCGTACATCATATAGAGAGGGCCATTATGCACTATATACAATGAAATCAAGAAGTTAGACTCCAGAGAACTGAATAAACTTATTAAAATTCGAGTACATACCTAAACAATGAATTCTCAACTGAGGAATCTCAAAGGGCTCAGAAGCACCTAAAGAAATTTTCAACATCCTTAATCATCAGTGAATTGCAAATCAAAACAACCCGGAGATTCCACCTCATACCCGTCAGAGTGGCTAAGATCAAAAACTCAGGTGACAACAGATACTGGACAGGATGGGGAGAAAGAGAAAAACTCCTCTCTTGCTGGTGGGATTCCAAGCTGCTACAACCACTCTGGAAATCAGGCTGGAAGTTACTCAGAAAACTGAAAATACTACTTGAGAACTCAGCTATATCATTTCTGGGCATGTACCAAAAAGATGCTCCAACATAAAACAAGGACACATGGTCCACTGTGTTCACAGTAGTTTTATTTATAATAGCCAGAAGCTGAAAACAACCTAGATGTCCTTCAACAGAGGAATGGATACAGAAAATGTGGTACTTTTACACAATGCTCTACTACTCAGCTATTAAAAACAGTGACTTCATGAAATTCACAGGCAAATGGATGGAACTAGAAAATAACATCCTAAGTAAGGTGACCCAGTCACAAGGGAGCAAACATGATATGAACTCAATGATAAGTGCATTATAGGAAAAAAGCTCAGAACTCCTGCATTACAACTCACAAATAGATGCTTGTAGATGTTTCTGTTCTACTTAGAAGAAGAAAGAAA
The DNA here is from genome assembly GCF_011064425.1 of Rattus rattus. Lineage (NCBI taxonomy): Eukaryota > Metazoa > Chordata > Mammalia > Rodentia > Muridae > Rattus > Rattus rattus. The sequence continues at coordinate 176,254,643 of NC_046155.1, read as the reverse complement.
ATAATCTGAGGAGATAGAGCTAGGGAGCAACCTGAGAGGGAGGGAAAAGAGGGGTGTGATAGGAAACTAGGGAGAAGTACAGAGTCAGGAAATTCAATGGCAGTATATAGCAGTGAGGGATGGGGAACTGGAGGTATCCACTACAATGTCCCAGATGTTAGGAAAGCAAGATGCTCCCAGGACCCAAAGGGGATGGCATTTGCTGAAATACCCAATGAAGGGGAGAGAGAACCTATAGAGATCATATTCAGAGGTTAGGCACTGCACTTGGTTGGGGGATGGGGCCACCCACCTATCTCAAAAATATTAACCCAGAATTGCTCCTGTTAAGAGGAAATTCAGGTACAAAGTGTGGAACAGAGATGAAAGGAAAGGCCAACCAGAGACTGACCACCTGGGGATCCATCCCATCTGTAAACAACAAACCCAGACAATATTGCTGATGCCAAGAAGTGCTTGCTGATGGGAGTGTGGTATAGCTGTCCCATGAGAGGCTCTACAGAAGCCTGACCAATACAGAAGAGGATGCTCACAGCCAACCAACGGACTGTGCAGTACTGGAATCACCATACCTGTACCAGCTCCTACTCTCTCATGGTCACTGTAATAAAAACATTGTTGAGGTCCATTTTCAGTGTGCTCAGAACTCAGAGATCACAGAATCACATATTGAAATCAGCAGGCCCTAGGCTCCCCCCATCTCCTTTAACAGGGGACTGGAAGTTTGCAGAGTTGCAAAGTTACAGGCAGTCTCCCTTGTGACTGAAGCTGCAAACACAAAAGGAGGCAGCCTCAACAATGAATATTCCTTAGATAAGGTTTTGCTTCCTGATGGGACCTGATGATGGAATTTGGGTAAGTATTTAAATGCCAGAATATGGGAAAGAGAATTGGGAAAGTCGGTGTCTGGGATATGATGCAGTTGCTGCACACACAAACTCACAGTAGCTGGGGTTCCTGAACAAGATCAAACTTGTCAACACTCTAGCTGGATGGAAGAGGGAGTGACAAGGTCCCACTCCTCACTGAGGAGCTAATGGCAGTTGATTGCTACTGAGAAGTAGAACCATTGTTCCATGAGGAGGAGACAACCCTGGTACTTGCTAGTTTTCAAGTGACCCTACATATTTCAAGTGACACACACATGTTATATATTACATATTTCATATCTTGAAATTCCATGATGGAGTTACATACTTTAAGTGAGAAACAACAAAGTGGGGAATTCAAGTTGGAAGAGAATAATAATCGGCAAGAGGGAGAGGGAGACAGGGAGGCAGTCAGTGAGTGAGAAACCCCAACAGGTCTAATTAAAAAATATAAAATAATTCAGGCAGCAGTGGCACACACGTTTGTTCCCAGCACTCAAGAGGCAGAGGCAGGATCATCTGTTAGTTCCAGGACATCCTGGTCTACAGAGTGAGTTGCAGGACAGCCAATGCTACACAGATAATACTTATCACAAAGCAAAGTAAACCAAACCAAACCAGAAAAAGTTCATCATGGTGGTACACACTTTTATTCCAAGCACTCAGGAGCTGGAGGCAGGTGTATGTCTGAGTTTGAAGTAGGCCAGGGAAAAAAAATTAGACACTGTCGGGTTGGGGATTTAGCTCAGTGGTAGAGCACTTGCCTAGCAATCGAGAGGCCCTGGGTTCGGTACCCAGCTCCGAAAAAAAAAAGAAAAAGAAAAAAGAAAAAAAAAATTAGACACTGTCTCAAAAAAAAGGAAGGAAGGAAGGAAGAAAGAAAGAAAGAAAGAGGGGGGAAGGGAGGGAGGGAGGGAGGAAGGAAGGAAGGAAGGAAGGAAGGAAGGAAGGAAGGCAGGCAGGCAGGCAGGCAGGCAGACAATCAGGCAAGCAGGAAATAAAAAGCAAAAGAGAACAACAACAACAACAACAACAACAACAACAAAACCAAACATCAGCTAGCAACCAGAAATAGGGACAGTTACAACTTTCCATCCAATCAAACAGGTGATTTTTGTTTATTTGTACAAAATCTTGAAAAACGACATTCTTCACCTTCCATTTTTGTTTATTTAATGAGTGTTTGTTTCCAACTTTGGAGATCAAAGGCAGGGTCTTGAGCAGGTTAGACAAGTGTGGTTAATACCCAGGTAAACCTTCAACCTCTAAGAGAAAGTTTGAAAGCTAACTTTATTAGGTACTTTATCAGGTGAAATAAGACTTCATATTCCAACATTTTTATCAGTAATTTGAGTCAAAAAAAGTCATCTTGTCCCTATAGAAATTTACACACACACACACACACACACACACACACACACACAGAGAGAGAGAGAGAGAGAGAGAGAGAGAGAGACAGAGAGAGAGAGAGAGAACAGGAGACAGACACACAGAGAGAGACAGAGAGAGATAGAGAGAGCTGTCACAGAGGGTTCAGAGGATGCACAAGCACACAGAGTGCCAGAAACCCTGTGTTTAAAGCACACGCTTCATGCCAGAAATGGTATTAGATATTTAGTATGAAAACACAGCCGCCTATTAAAAAAATTTTGTTGTTTTAGTTTTGGTTTTTGTTGTTGCTATGATTTTGTTGTTGTTGAGTTGTAGCCTTGGCTGTCTTTGAATGCACTGCATAGACCAGGCTAGTCTTCAACTCAAGTAGCCTTCCTCTGGTGGGATGGAGTACATTTTTTGACAATATGACTATTTTCTTATTTATTTATTTATGCATTCATTTTTTATATTTCTTTTAAATTAGACCTTATAGGGCTTTTCACAGAATCTACTGATTATTTTTACTCTAATTTCTTTCTATCCTTCATTACTATTTCATCTGTTTTTGTTGCTGGGCTCAAGAACCATCATGCAAGGCTAAATATTTTTTTTTATGTTGGTCAACAGTATCCTACTGCTGTTAATTTCCTGACTTTGATATACTGTGATACTGAACAACATTTTTATTTTCAGAACACAAACCCTGAGTTATTTGTGGTAAACATCAGAGGTAAATTTGCAGGGTGTCTGTTACAAAATGACAAGCTATGAGGTTTTCAACTACAGAAATTCAGTTAGAAATGTGGGTTGACTGGGAGCATGCTCGCCTAGAATGTACAGAGCTCTGGATTCCACACACAGCAACATAGAAAATCTGATGTGATGGTCCACACCTGCAATGGCAGAACTTGGATGGTGAAAACAGATGGATTAGAAGTTCAAGATCATCCTTCTACACAGTGATTATTTTTTTAGCTACCCTATTGTCCTTGAGTCTCTGTATCACAAACCAACAAACTTCAATTATATCAAAATCACTAAGAATTTAATTGCTGTTCTGTTTACAAGACAGGGTTTAGCAGTTGCACAATATCCCTACCTCAGAGATCCCCTGGCCTGTACCCTCTAAGCCCCTCTTTGCTGAAAATCGTTCCTGTATCTTTTCATTGCAGCTACTTAACTCCAGTATCTGCCTTGATTATCACATTAAATTTTCCTGGTGTCACAGTCTCCACATGGTTACTCTTAGACAACCAATTACATCTACAGCAATATCTTTTTATCCCTTTTTGAGTGATTAGAGGTCATTTGTGTAGCATAGGAACAATAACTCAACACTGCAGCCAACAATATAGACCTGTTTTTATTGATATGTAAAAAAATTTTCCTGTGCATTTACCTAATAGCCAAAGGGGGAATATAGCGAGTCTTTCAATGGTAAACTCAGGTGAAGGGTTTAGACATAAATACTGGGTGTGTCCATAACTGACTGTTTCTATGTGAGTTCTCCTGATTCTTGGCCTAACTCTAATCCTTATAAATATAAATATTTCTCTGTCATCTCCATTTTCAGCTGTCCAACACTCATGATGTCTAAACATTATTTATTTTGTCTTTGTATGGGAGGCCTAAAGAGCACTTTCTCCTCCAAGGTCTCCAGCTCAGTTTTCAAAAATCTTTGTGGTCCCTTTACTTACTTTGAAGTCAGAAAAAAAAAATCAGATAAAGTCTGCAGGCTTGTTTGTGGATCCAGCTGGAGCAACTGTTAGAAGATTCAGACAGTAATATTTTTGTAACCTATTTCAAAAAAAAAGGTTAAATAATTAAATACTTAAATTTAAGTACACAGTACTGCAACAGTGTTTTTTGCTCTCCTGATAAAACAAGTCCAAATAAATATGACATAGAATATAAGATGGTTTTTCTTTGTTTACACTTGTTGGAAGAATAAGGGAAGAATAATGATGCACATACAACCCCTCCTCAAATAACAGACCAAATAAAAGTATACAAGAGAAAAGAAGCAGAAGGCAAAATTTGTTGACTCACAGTTCTGGGACTTCCAAGTTAGTGCTTAATATATGACAGATATACTGGGTAGAAATAGTATAATGTTCAATGTGATTGGCCAATGTGTCACTCCCTGTCATTGGTATTGGTGGGGAGAAGGGGTTGGCAAATGAAAGACAGATATGATTGATGTTGGAAGATGGGTGTGGCTCTGACCCCTCAAGACCTGGTATTACAGATAGTAGATAGTGCACTGAATCTGGTTATGTACTCTTCTGTTTGAACTCTAGATAAGGAATCTCCAAGGCTTCTTCTGACTCTACAGATGGATCCCTTCATCCTCATTATGAGTTATTATCATTTTATGTGTGTCTTCATTACCTAGCTTAAAAGTGCCTGATAAATTAGGATAGGCAGACGTTCTGTCTCAGATCCACCCTCCTTTCCTCACATAATCCAGACTAGGATGGAAATCAGGTTCCTCCAGTCTCAGAATTTGGACTGCTAAGACTACAGTTAGGTAAAAAAACTTGTAGCTAAATTTCAAGTTTGAAGTTTGATTACCATGGCTCTTCCTTTCTCTGGCTTAGATAGCCAATGTCAACACAACACAAGGTTTTCTTTCACACACACACACACACACACACACACAGTTTGTTTTAAAAATGTTATCTTAAATGATCTTTGCTTTCAGCATGAGATTTTTGGTGATTATGTTTTGGATCTCTTTATTGGGTTATTTTTTAATTTACAAAGAGCTGGTTGTATAAAGAGATGTTACATCTTTTGTATTTTCCTCTTTTAATTCTACTAGGAGTACCATCAGTTTTCCTTTGTTGTGTATGATAGGGAGGAGTCACAGTCACCCCTGGTACCCAGCACAATGGTTAATTTTAGCAGATAGCTGCAGGTGGGAACGGGTTCTCAATGATGGTTACAGATGCCCAGGTGATTCTAGCCTTCTGAATCATGTGTTAATAATCTAGACCAGTGGTTCTCAACCTAATGCCATCTTGCTGTCCTTCCATGAGCATTTGTGATATATCTCAGATTTACATGGAACCTTGGCATGTGATGACATAGTTTATTCTCCAGTGTAATTTATGGCATCTTTATATGAAGTTGAAATTTTGTATAGAGTATTCCTTGACTTCTGTGCCCTCCAGATCTCTTGCTATGAGTTTCTTTACTGATGCCCAGGAGTTCTGATATTATCAGCCACTGTAGAGCATTTTTCAATAAGTAGATGCTGTGAAAACCTGCATTGAGCAAGACGTCTGGGGTGCCCAGTCTAGCTTAGAAGTGTGCAGGTGTAACAATGTTCTTTTTTAATATGTTCTCCTGAAGATCACTTGCATTTAGGGATAGCTATGAATGTGATGCATTATAAAATTGTGAACTTAAACCACCTCATACCCACAAAAATACACACACACACACACAATTAAAATTTTAAAAAATTCAGATTAAAACAAAGCAACGAATTAAAAATAGATTTTGAAAGCTTTCTGACGTTATGAAAATTTCATCCAAATGATTAACCAACTTGGAATCATGAGTAGGAATAAATGAAAATCACACTTCCATATATGAGACAATAGAGGCCAAAAAGAAGGGAAAATTTTGCACGTCATTTAGGAAAATGACACAAAGTATACAAAAGACCAGAATTATTAAAATTAATGATATTGACCTTGAGTACTAGAATACTTTTTATGTTTTTACTTGTTGTAGTGAGCAAAAAATTGAAAGTAAAAATTTGAAATCCACAAATGACACTATCAAAAGGGACCATGTCTTTAGAGGCATGACAATCTGACAATCTGTCTTTAATAGATATTAAACTCTGTCCTTTAAATTTCTAATTCTTACATTTTTAAAATGTTCATTTGTCTTTGTTTTATGTGCATTGGTGTTGTGCTTACATGTCTGTCTGTATGAAAGCATAGGGTTGCTCAGAACTGGAGTTACAGGTAGTTGTGAGCTGCCCTGTGGGTGTTAGGAATTACATGAGCATACAGTAGTACTCTTAACTGATGCCCCATTTCTCCAAACGCCTAATTCTTTATTGTTTATACAATTTCTATTCATGTTTCTATGCTTATCCTCCAGAGTCCATGTAATCTCTGTCTTCATTTATTTACGCTTTTACCACTCATTTCCATATTTTCCCTTCATTTCAGTTTACTTAGGTATATAACATTGATATCTTAAAATATGTTGGGTTTATGTTTGTTCATTTTCTATATTATTTCCTTAAAATATGTTTCAAGAAAGTTTCTCATATAGCTCAGGTTGGTCTTGAGCTCTCTGCAAAGCTGAAGATGACTTTGAACTCCTGATTCTCCTCTGTCTCATTACATGCTGGGATTGCAGGTAAATACAACCAACTCTGGGATTGCACATGATATACACCATCAACCCTGGCTTATGAAAAACTGGGGCCTTAAACCCAGGACCTCCTGTATACTGGACAAGCACTCTACTGAGCTGCATTCCAAATCCTCAGTTTTCTTTTACTTACTATTAATATTTATTTCCTTCCATTTAATTACTTATTAATTTATGTTCCTTGATTATTTTCGTTGTGTGCATTCATTGAACATGACTGTGTTAGAAAGGGACATTTGCATGTAAGCATGTAATACATAACCATTTTCTCTCCCATACTGCCATACACTCTCGTTTATTGCCTTTCCTCTAATTTTTTAAGTTTTGTAAAAAAATTGATCTTCCAAAATTTGTGAGCATTGGTGTTTTTTCTGCCTGTATGTCTGTACATTATACACATACAGAGTCTGCAGAGACCTGAAAAGCGTGCCTTATCCCTGGGGATTGGTCATACATATGATTGTGAGCTGCCATATGGTGTGGGGAAATCGAAATCTTGTTCTCTGCAAGAACAAGTACACTTACATACTGAGCCATCTCTCCAAGATTTCTTTTAAAGTAGTTATAAGTAACCAATACAGTAATACATGCAAACATGCATGCACGTGTACACACACACACACACACACACACACACACACACACAATATTTATCTTTTGTTTGAGCTTAGCCTTTAATGGCTGAGACATCTCTCTATCCTTCAACCCCCAATCTGTTCTGCCTACAAATGTACAAGGATAATGATGGAGCAGACATTGAGAGAATTGCCAGCCAATGACAGACCGAACTTGAGATGCATCCAATGCAAAAAAGCCAAACCCTGACATTATTAATGATATTGCTATGCTTGCAGACAGAAGTGTAGCATAACTGTCTCATGAGAGAGGCTTTATCTACCCATTGTTGGAAAGAGATCTAGAGACCCACAACTGAACATTAGGCAGAGTATGCTTTATCTTAAGGAAGAGTGGAAAGTAGGATTGAATGAGCTGATTGGGTCAAGGGCACTACAAGAAGACATATGGACTCAAGTAACCTGGGACCATGGCAATTCACAGAGACTGCACCACCAACTAAAGAATATGCATGGATTAGACTTAGCCTCCACCCAGCCCACAAGTGTAGCAGATGTGCAGCTTGATCTCTATGTGGGTATCCTAACAATTGGAGTGGGGACTGTCTCTGAGTATATTGCCTTCTACTGTATCCCCATCCCCCAGTTGGGCTCTGTGGGAAGGCCTCAGTGGGGAAGGATGGAATTAGTCCTGCTGAGACACTTCATGTCTCAGGTGTCAGTGGTATCCGAAGGGAGGGGTTCCCATTCTCTTAGGAGGAAGGACTTGGTAATAAAAGGAGGTATTTGTGAAGGTGGGACTTAGGAGAGATATGGGGTGTGTGTGAATGTTACATAAAGTGAATAAATAAATAATGGGAAATATATAAACAAAGAAAAATATTTATTTTCTTATTTGTGTGTATGTACCTGTGTGGAGGGTGTTTGACCACTTGAATGTGAGTGATGTGTTCATAAAAAGATAGAGGCGGGTGGGGACTGAGGCATCCCCTTCCCTCTGAGGGACTAGCCACAGGATGGCATAGTGTAGAATAGAGTTTATTCAGGGAATGTGGAGAGGAGTTAAGAGGATGGTAGTGGGGGAGAGAGAGAGAGAGAGAGAGAGAGAGAGAGAGAGAGAGAGAGAGAGAGAGAGAGAGGAAGAAGAAGGAGGAGGAGGAAGAGAAGGAGGAGGAGGAGGAAGAGGAGGAGGAGAGAAAAGAAGAGAAGAGAAGTAGAGAAGAAGAGAAGAAAAAGGAGTAGAGACCAGCCATGAGCAAGTGGAGAGAGACTGGCAAAGGGAATGGGGAGAGGAATGGGAATGGGTCAAATGTGGAAGAGGTAAATAGCAAGAGAGCAAGAGAGCACCAAAAATAAAAGAAAGAGGAGGGGGCAAGCAGCCCCTTTTATAGTGTCAGGCATGCCTGGCTGTTGCCAGGTAACTGTGGGGGTGGAGCTTAGACAGATGCTAACACCCTTAACTTCATACAACTTCTCCATTTTGCACCCTTCTGCCTATCGTTCTGTTTCAGTAAGCATTGTGAGAGTCCTTACTAGGGTCACCATCATAGACTGCAGGAAGTTTTCATTGCACTGGGCCCCAAGTGTGCTGAGTTGTCTATTTAACATATCAAAGCAGGAATGGTTATAAGGCTCTCCCAGTATCTCTAAGTTCTTACCTGTTACAGGATATGGCTGACCTTCTCAACTGTCTACTCTGAAGTCTACAGTCTGGGGATTGGGCTGCTGTTTCCATAGAGGGGACTTCCTATAGCTGGCAATTATCTCTTATCCCTTTTAAAATTGCCCTTCTTTATTATATCTAGAAACGGACATATATTTTTTCATTTTTATTTTATTCTTGCTCATTCATTAATCATTGTAGTTAAAACCTTAAATTAATGGAACTGAACCTCCTTCTATAATAAGTCTGTTAACTATAAATCAGAGAGACCAAAAGTTTTCCCTTTGCCATTCTGAGGATCTAAAACTCTTTCTTCTGTCTGTGAGTGTCTGTATACACAAAAGATAGTAGTGATCTCCTAACAATCACAACCTCTGAGGAAGTTGCCTCGGCTTGTTCTCATTGCAATGACATTGTCCTGGTTTGTTTGATACACATTTTTGAGTATTTTAACACTAGCTTTTGTGGTAGGTTGATGCTGGCTAAAGATTTACTTCGTATCTAGTGCTATACTTGCCATGATGGAGAAGACTTTGCATTCTTGTACATAATGAATTGACGGGATTTAACAATGTATATTGTGAACTACATTCCTTAGTCAGACAGGTGTTAGAATTGTTACAAAATTACTATGCATTGCCCTACCACCCCACCCTCCAATGCCTCTTTATTATTGTATATATTTATGGAGATTTACATGCATAATGGGCAGCATATTGATCTGGATTTCTCTGTCTCAGCACATTTTCCACCCAGGCAGAGGTACACAAAATATTTGTGCATATGAGGTGGATGCAATTGTTTTTTCAATGTTCTAGTTGTCAGTTTGTTTTTAAGTCTCTGTCCAGTTAATCATAACCAGGACATTAACCTTTGTCTCAGTATCCTTGTGGTAATTTCAGGGCTAATGTATGACATAGAATCTGCTGTTATGCTATCAGAGTATTTGTGATTATCTCTAGAACACTGACTATAAAATATTTCCTTGTAAATATCAAAGGGGAACACTGTGGAAAAGAAGGTTCCTCCTCAGCATGCTAGGATACATGTGGTTATTGATTTCTGGCAAGGAGCAAACATCTTCAGCTGTAGAGTGTTAGGTTTTTAACCAGGAAAAACAGGCTGAGGTGCCTATTTAAGATATCAAAGCAGACCTGTTCCCCATGTACCCCCTGCATCCCTCAGGCCACAACTGTTAAAAGGTCCTCAGGGCTGGCATACAAGGCATTGTATCATCTGACGAACCCTTCCTAATCTTCTAGAAGCAATAACAAGTTTCTGGGAGATGGATGAATATCTTAATAGAACTTCTGCAAAGTTGGCAGCAATAGAGGTCAGGTGATATGACTCATCTGCCCATGATGGGAAGGGTCTTATAAGACATAGTTACCTTCAGTTATCCATACTTCAGAAGTAAGCTCTCATCCTTACATTTAAAAATTCATTGGATTGGGCTGGAGAGATGACGCAGAACTTAAGAGCACTGACTATTCTTCCAGAGGTCCTGAGTTCAAATCCCAGCAACCACATGGTGACTTACAACCATCTATAATCAGATCTGATGCCCTCTTCTGGTGTGTCTGAAGACAGCTACAGTGTACTTATATATAATAAATAAATAAAAAATTATTTCCCTTAAAGATAGATTTCCCTTGTCACCCAGTTGGCCCCAGATATTAGAAAAAAGAAATAAAAAAAAACCCATTGGATTCAGAATAGATTGAGTGGAAGTATTTCTTTCATCTGACACTGATGTGCCTACAATTGGAAGAATATATAATCATGTCACAGCACATTAATTTTTTCATTAATTAATTAATTTTTCTCTTTACATCATGATTGCAGCACTCCTTCTCTCCTCCCAGTCCCACCCTTATATCCCCTTCTCCATTCCCTCCACCCTGTCTTCTCAGAGACGGGACTGATCCCCACCATGGGTACCAATCCACCTTCCCCTACCCAGGTAGATCAAATTATAGCACCAATAAGGACATCCACCACAACTAAGGCCAGATAAGGCAAGCCAGCTTGGAGGAAGGAATTCAAAGTTAGGCAACAAAGTCAGAGAGAGCCCTCCCCCAAATCCAATTATTAGGAGACCCAAGCTGCACATCTGCTACGTATGTGTAGGTGAGCCAAGGTTCATTCAGCCCATGTATGTTCTTTGGTTGGTGATTGAGTCCCTGTGAGTACCCTTGGACCGAAGTTTATTGACTATGTAGGTCTTCTTGTGGTTTCCTTGACATCTCTGGCTACCTGAATCCTTACCTGCCAGGTTTCCTGACAAGAATTGTTGAGCTCTATTTATTGTTTGGCTATAGGTCTCTGCTTCTGTTTCCATTAACTACTGAATGAAGCTGTTAAGATGAAAGGAAACTACTCTCAGAAGACAGCTATACTAGGCATAACAAAGTAACCTTAATTATGTCTAAGACTGGCTTTTTCCCATGGGATGGATTCCAAATTCAGCCAGCCATAGTTCGGTCATTCTCATCAAACTCCGTTCAAACTCCATTCCATCTGTATACTTGCACATATTTTAGGCAGGACAAATTTGGTATTGAAGATTTTGTGGGTGGGTTGGTGTTCCCTTACTTCCAATGGAAGTTCTTCCTGGCTAAAGCAGGTGGCCACTTCTGTCTCCATATCCTCCATGGCTAAGAATCTCAGCTAATCACCTATACTCTGATTAGTATTCCAGTTAAAATTATTGGTTCACCATCTAACCAGAATAGAAGAATTTCTTGATATATAATTAGTGCCTGATCTGGGCTGAGAGGTATTTGTCCCTGACTTCTCCAAAACAAGTATACGTTGTCAATAATCTGCCAGGAATCAGCCCTGTTGGGGTCTTCTTTCTTGTTCATTTTCTTGAGGCAGCAGAGGGGGAAGAGCCTCAGTGAAGGGTTGGACTTGGTCTTTTGAGATATGGAGTAAGATTTTGTCTTATGTGATATTTAGGGTTGCTATATAATAATAAAATGTTTACTCATCTAAGTCAGTGTTACCTTGCTACTGAAGCTGACCTGCCTTCTGTGATCCTCTGAGGTCAGAAAGTGTAGAAACAGCAACAGATTTAAGTAAATAGCCTTTGTACTATCTCAGTAGGAACCCGCCCCCCCCAGCCAACTTTCAGCTTCCTAGTAGGAAGTGGCAGGATAAAAAAAGGAACACTTAGAAAAGTGATTATAGTGTTTATTATTAAGTTGTGAAAATGTTCCTACTAAAGCTATCTAAAAAGGGGGTGGGGGAGCAGAATGATCCTAAGTGGGGACAAGGAAAAAAATCTCTATTGGAGGAAAGGCAAAAATTTTTTAGTAAAAGAAAATTTCTATTCTTACCTCTTTGTCTTCAATACTTATTTATTATTTAGAATACATGATCACATGTTTAAAAGTTCACCACAAGTTCACATAAAAAAATCAAATCATGAATTGAAATAGTTACAACAGAATGTTTATATGCATATCCATTAGGAGTAATTATCTGGTTAAACATCCATCACCTGTCTCACCTTCACAGGTTTAAGGAAGGTTTAAAAACATAACTAGGTAAGACTTGTTACAGTCAGAGCTGCCAGATATGGGTGCTTGGTAGTAAACTTGAGTTCTATGCAAGAGCAGTGTGTCTTCTTAATCTAGAGAGCCCACTTGAAAGCATCCAAGATCTGGTTTTGAATAAGAAATTTTCTAAGTTTCAACATACTCCCAATTATTTCCATAGACTCTAGTCCAAGCACTGTAGTTAAAGCAAAACTCATCACTGTTCTTACTAAGTGGCAGCACTTTCCACAAACCTCTACAAATGATGTACAATTTCTAACTCAAAGCAGTATTTTGTGAGGGATTCTATTAGTGAGACAAAATGTTAAGAAGATTTTAGTGACACTACAAATTCCCCAGATTTTCAACTGGCAAACAATACAAGTACCACAATGAACACCACCTTGGAAAGAAAAGAGTATCCACTAAATTGTGTATAACAGCATTATTTGTTCTCTTGGGTATTCTTCATCTGAATTTTGAAATGAATATCATTCACATTGGCATTCTTGGATCTGCTCTAGAGATTATGCTTTATTTTGGAAAACTAAAATTAATTCATTAAATATGTTATTGTCATATATTATGTATAAAGTGTAAAGTGCAAAAGGCATCAATGCTCATTATATGTGAAACAAGTCACTTTGATACTAACGTTGAATTTCACAGGTTCAAAGTTTCCTTCAATGCTGGGATGACAGGCATGAGAACATTCAACATTTCCTAAATTATGGTAGCATTGACACGAATAATATAGTCACCATTATAGTTTCCTAAACTTGTCTGGTAAGTTGATATTTGCCCTAAAGCTCAAATTATCCAAGATACAATCCACAGACCACATGGAGTTCAAGAAGAAGGATGACCAAAATGCAGATGCTTCACTCCTTCTTAAAAGGGGAACAAAAATATCCATAGGAAGGGTTGTGGAGGCAAAGTATATAGCATAGACTGAAAGAATGGCCATTCAGAGCTTGCCCTACATGTGGCCCATATTTATACGGCCACCAAAACTAGATACGATTGATGAGGCTAAGATGTACATGCTGAAAGGAACCAGATGTAGATCTCTCCTGAGAGACACAAGCAGAGAATGCCAAATGTAGAGGCGAAAGACAGCAGCAAACTGCTGAACTGAGAACAGGACCCCCATCGGATGACTTAGATAAAGGATTGAAAGAGCTGAAGAGATTTGCAACCCTATAACAACAACAATGCCAAACAACTAGAGCTTCCAGGGACTAAACTGCTACCCAAAGATTATATATGGATTGACCCTGGGCTCCAACAGCATATGTAGCAGTGAATAGACTTGTTGTGTGCACCAGTGGAAGGGGAAAGCCTTGGTACTGCCAAGGTTGAAACTCCAGTGCAGGGGATTGTTGGGGGGAGTGGTAAAGGGGAGGGGCTAGGGGGCTGATGGACAGGAAACCTGGAAAGGGAATAAACACACACACACACACACACACACACACACACACACACACACACATATCTCCAGTAAAAGAAAGAAAATGAATTAGACCCAAGATTGGTACTCCAAGAAAGAAAGAAAAAAAAACTATTGATGTTATGAAATAAGTTTTGTACAACATTTGAGGATGGTTCCTGAATAAGCAAGTATAGAATACATAAAACCTTATACTAGTAAAATTAATTCAAGACACTGGGACTCTCAGAAGAGTCATTGAATGCAATGAACAGAAGTAGAAAGCTAATAGAACTAGCTGAGTTAAGGGTTAACTTTTTTCATTCTGGCCATTGCCTGACATCTTTGGCTATGTCATTTTTCTTCAGAGATTCACAGGAAAATGCAAGTAGCTGACCTCAAATCTCTTGCAATCATTATTATTTTGGTCACAGGCCTGGGAAAAGAGGAAGCTTGAAATTTTAGGAAGAATTGTAATTCTTGATTGTTTGTGAGATGTTGTTTTCTTTTGAATATCATTTGGCAATAATTATACAATGACTTTTTTTCTACCTGCTTTTGGAGTAGAAATAAAAGATTGGGGCCAGAAAAAGTGAGAGAACATGAGAGGAGCATGAGAAGAGTGAGTGAAGAAAGGATGTGAGGTATGAGGAGAAGTGTGTGTGAGAGTGGAAGGAGAGAATATGTGGTTTGTGTGAAATGTGTTGGAAATGGGTGTGAAGATTGGGCATGAGCACAAAAGGGGAATGAATAGAGGTGTGTAGCAGTGTGGAAGTTCATGAAAAGAAGAGCACACATAAGAAAACAGAGTGCGCAAGATAGTGCAGAGTACATGCAGCCTCAAGCTGTGAGTGAGTGAGTAGGAGAGAAAGAAAGCAGAGATTGAGAAAGGAGAGAGAAACTTTAAACTTTGAAAAATTGCCTGTCAATTTGTACACAAAAAGTAGTCTTTGTATATTTATCATGTACCTTCCAGATATCCTGGCTTCAGGTTGAGAACTCCGATCCTGTGTCCAGGCTGAACACAGACACTTATATATGATTGACAGCATAGAAGAAATGGAATGAGATTTCCCCAGTAGGAAGTTGGAACTGTGTCACAATTGCATGGAGAAGCAGCCAGTGTAAGTATTGGTGAGTAGTTTGCACAGGAAGAAGATACTACCTAAATACTTTGTCCTCATCTCAGCTACTTTTGAGACCTTCCAGAACTTTAAAGACAGGATTGAACACACAAATGTGAGAAAAATAACAGGATTCAAGAAGAGAAAAACTCCAACACAAGGAAACCTCACCATAGGAAAACAAGATAGTAATCTTGCAACAAACCCTAAACAAGATAGCTACACAAACACAATTCCAACTCTAACAACAAAAATAATAAAAAACAATGATCACTGTTCCTTAATATTTCTTAACATCAAAAGACTCAATCCTCAAATAAAAACACATACACTAAGAGATAGGATACACAGAGAGGATCCAGCATTTTGCTGCATACAGGAAACACATCTGAGTGAAAAAGGCAGCCAATAACTCAGTGGAAAAGGCTGGAAATCAATATTCCAAGCAAATGGTCCCAAGAAACAAAATGGAGTAGCCATTCTAGTATCACATAAAATCAACTTTCAATCAAAAGTTAAAAAATCAAGGAAGGAATCTTCATATCCATCACAGGAAAATTCCACCTATTATAATTACACCATAATTCTCCCAACAGACTATGAAAGGAAGAAGCTACTGGGCAGATTTCATACAGAACATGGGAGAAAACAAATGCCAGGCCAGACCACTATATCCAGCAAAACTCACAATTATTAAAAATGGAGAAACCAAGATATTCCATAACAAAACCAAATTTACACAATATCTTTCCATGCATCAAGCCCTACAAAGGATAGTAGATGGAAATCTCCCATACAGGGAGGGAAACTGCACACTAGACAAAGCGAGAAAGTAATCTCCTTGGAATAAAGCCAAAAGAAGAGAGGCACACAAACATAATTCCACCTCTATCAAAACAAACAAACAAACAAAAAACAAAGAGAAACAACAATCCCTATTCCTTAATATCTCTTAATATCAATGGAATCAATTTCTCAATAGAAAGACATAGACTAATAATCTGGATATGGAAAAAGCACTCAGCATTTTGCTGCATACAGGAAACACAACTCAGTGAAAAAGACAGACATCACCTCAGAACAAAAGACTGGAAGACAATTTTCCAAGCTGATGGTCCTAAGAAGCTGGAGTAGCCATTTTAATACAAAATAAAATCAACTTTCAACTAAAAGCGATCACAAAAATAAAGAAGGACATTTCAAATTCATCAAAGGAAAAGTCTATCAAGATGAACTCACAAATATTAATATCTGTGCTCCAAATGAAAAGCCACTAATATTCATAAAAGATATCTTACTAAAGCTCAAAGCACAAATTGTACCTCACACCATAATAGTGATAGACTTCAACCTGAAAATGAAGGCACAAAATACCACAAAATCATAGCTCTCAGGGCCTCCAAAAAGAAACTGGACAAAGCATCCACTAGCAGCTTGACAGAACACCTAAAACTCTACAACAAAAAGAATCAAATACACTCAAGAGGAGTAATTTTCAGGCATGTCAGTCCCTTGTGGTGCATGATGAGAAGACACCACTGAGTGGCTATAACAAGCAGTTCTTATAGGGGTATAGGCTGCATCAGCAAAGGTATAGTTTAAAATTATTGGCTAAGCATATTGCCCTTTGAATCTATTGGCTAGCAAGCATATGACATGCATTAAAACTCTATCTGGGGATAGAGGGTCAGGTGACTATCAGTACATTCTTCAGACTTTCAGGAATGTCCCTGCTCCTCCTGAGAACTGTGGGTTGGAATGGAACTTTGCCTAGCCTTGACTTGAGGCGGGAAGATGGTACCTGGCTTAATTTTGACCTGAGATGGTGGGTGTAAAGCTGGCAAAAGCCCTTAGGGTCCTTCACAGGAACTCCATATCCTGCCTACTTTCTTTCTTTTTTTTTAATCATTTTTTTTAGCATTCTATATGAATATTTCTTTCTTTCTTTATTTATTTTTATTAACTTGAGTATTTCTTATGTACATTTCGAGTGTTATTCCCTTTCCCGGTTTCCGGGCAAACATCCCCTTCCCTCCACCCCCTTCCTTATGGGTGTTCCCCTCCCAACCCTCCCCCCATTGCTGCCCTCCCCCTGACAGTCTAGTTCACTGGGGGGTTCAGTCTTAGCAGGACCCAGGGCTTCCCCTTCCACTGGTACTCTTACTAGGATATTCATTGCTACCTATGAGGTCAGAGTCCAGGGTCAGTCCATGTATAGTCTTTAGGTAGTGGCTTAGTCCCTGGAAGCTCTGGTTGCTTGGCATTGTTGTACATATGGGGTCTCAAGCCCCTTCAAGCTCTTCCAGTTCATTCTCTGATTCCTTCAACGGGGGGTCCTGCTCTCAGTTCAGTGGTTTGCTGCTGGCATTAGCCTCTGTATTTGCTGTATTCTGGCTGTGTCTCTCAGGATCGATCACATCCGGCTCCTGTCGGTCTGCACTTTTTGCTTCATCCATCTTGTCTAATTGGGTGGCTCTATATGAATGGGCCACGTGTGGGGCAGGCTCTGAATGGGTGTTCCTTCAGTCTCTGTTTTAATCTTTGCCTCTCTCTTCCCTGCCAAGGGTATTCTTGTTCCCCTTTTAAAGAAGGAGTGAAGCCTTCACATTTTGATCCTCCGTCTTGAGTTTCATTTGTTCTAGGCAACTAGGGTAATTCAAGCATTTGGGCTAATAGCCACTTATCAGTGAGTGCATACCATGTATGTCTTTCTGTGATTGGGTTAGCTCACTCAGGATGATATTTTCCAGTTCCAACCATTTGCCTACGAATTTCATAAACTCGTTATTTTTGATATCTGAGTAATATTCCATTCTGTAGATGTACCACATTTTCTGAATCCATTCCTCTGTTGAAGGGCATCTGGGTTCTTTCCAGCTTCTGGCTATTATAAATAAGGCTGCGATGAACATAGTGGAGCACGTGTCTTTTTTATATGTTGGGGCATCTTTTGGGTATATGCCCAAGAGAGGTATAGCTGGATCCTCAGGCAGTTCAATGTCCAATTTTCTGAGAAACCTCCAGACTTATTTCCAGAATGGTTGTACCAGTCTGCAACCCCACCAACAATGGAGGAGTGTTCCTCTTTCTCCACATCCTCGCCAGCATTTGCTGTCACCTGAGTTTTGATTCAGCCATTCTCACTGGTGTGAGGTGAAATCTCAGGTTGTTTTGATTTGCATTTCCTGATGACTAAAGATGTTGAACATTTCTTTAGGTGTTTCTCAGCCATTCGGCATTCCTCAGCTGTGAATTCTTTGTTTAGCTCTGAACCCCATTTTTTAATAGGGTTATTTGTCTCCCCTCAAGGTCTAACTTTTTGAGTTCTTTGTATATTTTGGATATAAGGCCTCTATCTGTTGTAGGATTGGTAAAGATCTTTTCCCAATCTGTTGGTTGCCATTTTGTCCTGACCACAGTGTCCTTTGCCTTACAGAAGCTTTGTAGTTTTATGAGATCCCATTTGTCGATTCTTGATCTTAGAGCATAAGCCATTGGTGTTTTGTTCAGGAAATTTTTTCCAGTGCCCATGTGTTCCAGATGCTTCCCTAGTTTTTCTTCTATTAGTTTGAGTGTGTCTGGTTTGATGTGGAGGTCCTTGATCCACTTGGACTTAAGCTTTGTACAGGGTGATAAGCATGGATCGATCTGCATTCTTCTACATGTTGACCTCCAGTTGAACCAGCACCATTTGCTGAAAATGCTATCTTTTTTCCATTGGATGGTTTTGGCTCCTTTGTCAAAAATCAAGTGACCACAGGTGTGTGGGTTCATTTCTGGGTCTTCAATTCTATTCCATTGGTCTATCTGTCTGTCTCTGTACCAATACCATGCAGTTTTTATCACTATTGCTCTGTAATACTGCTTGAGTTCAGGGATAGCGATTCCCCCTGAAGTCCTTTTATTGTTGAGGATAGTTTTAGCTATCCTGGGTGTTTTGTTATTCCAGATGAATTTGCAAATTGTTCTGTCTAACTCTTTGAAGAATTGGATTGGTATTTTGATGGGGATTGCATTGAATCTGTAGATCGCTTTTGGTAGAATGGCCATTTTTACTATATTAATCCTGCCAATCCATGAGCATGGGAGATCTTTCCATCTTCTGAGATCTTCTTCAATTTCTTTCTTCAGAGTCTTGAAGTTCTTATCCAGATGAATTTGCAAATTGTTCTGTCTAACTCTTTGAAGAATTGGATTGGTAATTTGATGGGGATTGCATTGAATCTGTAGATCGCTTTTGGTAAAATGGCCATTTTTACTATATTAATCCTGCCAATCCATGAGCATGGGAGATCTTTCCATCTTCTGAGGTCTTCTTCAATTTCTTTCTTCAGAGTCTTGAAGTTCTTGTTGTACAAATCTTTTACTTGCTTGGTTAAAGTCACACGAGGTACTTTTTATTATTTGGGTCTATTATGAAGGGTGTCGTTTCCCTAATTTCTTTCTCGCTTGTTTCTCTTTTGTGTAGAGGAAGGCTACTGATTAATTTGAGTTAATTTTATACCCAGCCACTTTGCTGAAGTTGTTTATCAGCTTTAGTAGTTCTCTGGTGGAACTTTTGGGATCACTTAAATATATTATCATATCATCTGCAAATAGTGATATTTTGACTTCTTCTTTTCCGATCTGTATCCCCTTGACCTCCTTTTTGTTGTCTGATTGCTCTGGCTAGAACTTCAAGAACTATATTGAATAAGTAGGGAGAGGTGGGCAGCCTTGTCTAGTCCCTGATTTTAGTGGGATTGCTTCAAGTTTCTCATTTAGTTTAATGTTAGCCACTGGTTTGCTGTATATGGCTTTTACTATGTTTAGTTATGGGCCTTGGATTCCTATTCTTTCCAGTACTTTTATCATGAAGGGGTGTTGAATTTTGTCAAATGCTTTCTCAGCATCTAATGAAATGATCATGTGGTTTTGTTCTTTCAGTTTGTTTATATAATGGATCACGTTGATGGTTTTCCGTATATTAAACCATCCCTGCATGCCTGGGATGAAGCCTACTTGATCATGGTGGATGATTGTTTTGATGTGCTCTTGGATTCGGTTTGCCAGAATTTTGTTGAGTATTTTTGCGTCGATGTTCATAAGGGAAATTGGTCTGAAGTTCTCTTTCTTTGTTGGGTCTTTGTGTGGTTTAGGTATAAGAGTAATTGTGGCTTCATAGAAGGAGTTCAGTAGTGCTCCATCTGTTTCAATTTGTGGAATAGTTTGGATAGTAGTGGTATGAGGTCTTCTATGAAGGTCTGATAGGATTCTGCACTAAACCCGTCTGGACCTGGGCTCTTTTTGGTTGGGAGACCTTTAATGACTGCTTCTATTTCCTTAGGAGTTATGGGGTTGTTTAACTGGTTTATCTGTTCCTGATTTAACTTCGGTACCTGGTATCTGTCTAGGAAATTGTCCATTTCCTGCAGATTTTCAAGTTTTGTTGAGTTTAGGCTTTTATAGTAAGAGCTGATGATTTTTTGAATTTCCTCTGAATCTGTAGTTATGTCTCCCTTTTCATTTCTGATTTTGTTACTTTGGACACACTCTCTGTGTCCTCACGTTAGTCTGGCTAAGGGTTTATCTATCTTGTTGATTTTCTCAAAGAACCAACTTTTGGTTCTGTTGATTCTTTCTATGGTCCTTTTGTTTCTACTTGGTTGATTTCAGCTCTGAGTTTGATTATTTCCTGCCTTCTACCCTCCTGGGTGTATTTGCTTCTTTTTGTTCTAGAGCTTTTAGGTGTGCCCGTCAAGCTGCTGACATATGCTCTTTCCTGTTTCTTTCTGCAGGCACTCAGCGCTATGAGTTTTCCTCTTAGCACAGCTTTCATTGTGTCCCATAAGTTTGGGTATGTTGTACCTTCATTTTCATTAAATTCTAAAAAGTTTTTAATTTCTTTCTTTATTTCTTCCTTGACCAGGTTATCATTGAGTAGAGCATTGTTCAATTTCCACGTATATGTGGGCATTCTTCCCTTATTGTTATTGAAGACCAGCTTTAGGCCGTGGTGGTCCGATAGCACGCATGGGATTATTTCTATCTTTCTGTACCTGTTGAGGCCCGTTTTTTGACCAATTATATGGTCAATTTTGGAGAAAGTACCATGAGGAGCTGAGAAGAAGGTATATCCTTTTGCATTAGGGTAGAACGACTATAAACATCCGTTAAGTCCATTTGGCTCATGACTTCTCTTAGTCTGTCTCACGTCTCTGTTTAATTTCTGTTTCCATGATCTGTCCATTGATGAGAGTGGGTGTTGAAGTCTCCTACTATTATTGTGTGAGGTGCAATGTGTGTTTTGAGCTTTAGTAAGGTTTCTTTTTATTATGTAGGTGCCCTTGTATTTGGGGGCATAGATATTTAGGATTGAGAGTTCATCTTGGTGGATTTTCCTTTGATAAATATAAAGTGTCCTTCCTTATCTTTTTTGATGACTTTTAGTTGAAAATTGACTTTATTTGATATTAGAATGGCTACTCCAGCTTGCTTCTTCCGACCATTTGCCTGGAAAGTTGTTTTCCAGCCTTTCACTCTGATGTAGTGTCTGTCTTTGTCTCTGAGGTGTGTTTCCTGTAGGCAGCAGAATGCAGGGTCCTCGTTGCGTATCCAGTTTGTTAATCTATGTCTTTTTATTGGGGAGTTGAGGCCATTGATGTTGAGAGATATTAAGGAATAGTGATTATTGCTTCCTGTTATATTCATACTTGGATGTGTTATGTTTGTGTGCTTTTCTTCTCTTTGTTTTGTTGCCAAGACGATTAGTTTCTTGCCTCTTCTTGGGTATAGCTTGCCTCCTTATGTTGGGCTTTACCATTTATTATCCTTTGTAGCGCTGGATTTGTAGAAAGATATTGTGTAATTTTGGTTTTGTCATGGAATATCTTGGTTTCTCCATCTATGTTAATTGAGAGTTTTGCAGGATACAGTAGCCTGGGCTGGCATTTGTGTTCTCTTAGGGTCTGTATGACATCAGTCCAGGATCTTCTGGCCTTCATAGTTTCTGGCGAGAAGTCTGGTGTGATTCTGATAGGTCTGCCTTTATGTGTTACTTGACCTTTTTCCCTTACTGCTTTTAATATTCTTTCTTTATTTTGTGCGTTTAGTGTTTTGACTATTATGTGACGGGAGGTGTTTCTTTTCTGGTCCAATCTATTTGGAGTTCTGTAGGCTTCTTGTATGCCTATTGGTATCTCTTTTTTTAGGTTAGGGAAGTTTTCTTCTATGATTTTGTTGAAGATATGTACTGGTCCTTTGAGCTGGGAGTCTTCACTCTCTTCTATACCTATTATCCTTAGGTTTGATCTTCTCATTGAGTCCTGGATTTCCTGTATGTTTTGGACCAGTAGCTTTTTCCGCTTTACATTATCTTTGACAGTTGAGTAAATGATTTCTATGGAATCTTCCGCTCCTGAGATTCTCTCTTCCATCTCTTGTATTCTGTTGGTAAAGCTTGTATCTACAGCTCCTTGTCTCTTCTTTTGGTTTTCTATATCCAGGGTTGTTTCCATGTGTTCTTTCTTGATTGCTTCTATTTCCATTTTTAATTCCTTCCACTGTTTGATTGTGTTTTCCTGGAATTCTTTCAGGGATTTTTGTGTCTCCTCTCTATGGGCTTCTACTTGTTTATTTATGTTTTCCTGGAATTCTTTCATGCATTTTTTGCGATTCCTCTCTGTAGGCTTCTACTTGTTCTCTAAGGAGTTCATCATGTCTTTCTTGAAGTTCTCCAGCATCATGGTCAAATATGATTTTGAATCTAGATCTTGCTTTTCTGGTGTGTTTGGATATTCCATGTTTGTTTTGATGGGAGAATTGGGCTCATGGTGCCATGTAGTCTTGGTTTCTGTTGCTTGGTTCCTGTGCTTGCCTCTCTCGCCATCAAATTATCTCTAGTGTTACTTTGTTCTGCTATTTCTGACAGTGGCTAAACTGTCCTATAGGCCTGTGTGTCAGGAGTGCTGTACACCTGTTTTCCTCTCTTTCAGTCAGTTATGGGGACAGAGTGTTCTGCTTTCGGGCGTGTAGTTTTTCCTTTCTACAGGTCTTAAGCTGTTCCTGTGTACCTGTGCCTTGAGTTCACCAGGCAGGTCACTTGCAGCAGAAAAGTTGGTCTTACCTGTGGTCCCGAGGCTCAAGTTCCCTCGCGGGGTGCTGCCCACGGGCTCTCTGCGGTGGCAGCAACCAGGAAGATCTGCGCCGCCTCTTCCGGGAGCCTCAGTGCACTAGGGTTTCAGATGGATTCTGGTGCTTTCCTCTGGAATCAGTAATGTGTGCAGAGAGCAGTCTCTTCTGGTTTCGCAGGCGTGTCTGCCTCTCTGAAGGTTTAGCTCTCCCTCCCACGGGATTTGGGTGCAGAGAACTGTTTATCCGGTCTGTTTCCTTCAGGTTCCGGTGGTGTCTCAGGCAGAGCTCCTGCTGCTCCTGGGCCCTCCCCCACAGGAACCCAGAGGCCTTGTACAGTTTCCTCTTGGGTCAGGGATGTGGGCAGGGGTGGGCAGTGTTGGTGGTCTCTTCCGTTCTGCAGCCTCAGGAGTGCCCACCTGACCAGGCGGTAAGGTATCTCTCCCACGGGTTCTGGGAGCAGAGAGCTTTTTTAATCATTATTAACTTGAGTATTTCTTATTTACATTTCGATTCTTATTCCCCTTCTGGGTTCCGGGTCAAAATCCCTCTAAACTCTCCCCCTCCCCTTCTATATGGGCTTCCCCTCCCCATCCTCCCCCCATTACCACCCTGCCCCCAACAATCACGTTAACGGGGGGTTCAGTCTTGGCAGGACCAAGGGCTTCCCCGACAACTGGTGCTCTTACTAGGCTATTCATTGCTACCTATGTGGTTGGAGCACAGGGTCAGTCCATGTATAGTCTTTGGGTAGTGGCGTAGTCCCTGGAAGCTCTGGTTGGTTAGCATTGTTGTTCATATGAGGTCTCGAGCCCCTTCAAGATCTTACAGACCTTACTCTGATTCCTTCAACAGGGGTCCCTATCTCAGTTCAGTGGATTGCTGCTGGCATTCGCCTATGTATTTGCTTTATTCTGGGTGTGTGTCTCAGGAGATATCTACATCCAGTTCCGGTCATCCTGTACTTCTTTGCTTCATCCATCTTATCTACTTTGGTGGCTGTATATTTATGGGCCACATGTGGGGCCCACTGGGAATGGGTGTTCCTTTTGCCTCTGTTCTAAACTTTGCCTCCCTATTCCCTGCCAAGGGTTTTCATGTTTCCCTTTTAAAGAAGGATTAAAGCATTCACATTTTGATCATCCGTCTTGAGTTTCATGTGTTCTAGGCATCTAGGGTAATTCAAGCATTTGGGCTAATAGCCACTTATCAATGAATGCATACCATGTGTATTTTTCTGTAATTGGGTTACCTCTCTCAAGATGATATTTTACAGTTCCATCCATTTGCCTACGAATTTCATAAAGTCATTGTTTTTGATAGCTGAATGATATTCCATTGTGTATATGTACCACATTTTCTGTATCCATTCTTCTTTTGAAGAACATGTGGGTTCTTTCCAGCTTCTGACTATTATGATTAAGGCTGCGATGAACATAGTGGAGCATGTGTCTTTGTTATATGTTGGGGCATCTTTTGGGTATATGCCCAAGAGAGGTATAGCTGGGTCCTCAGGTAATGCAATGTCCAATATTCTGAGGAACCTCCGAACTGATTTCCAGAATGGTTGTACCAGTTTGCAGTCCCACCAGCAATGGAGGAGTGTTCCTCTTTCTCCGCATCCTCGCCAGCATTTGCTGTCACCTGAATTTTTGATCTTAGCCATTCTCACTGGTGTGAGGTGAAATCTCAGGGTTGTTTTGATTTACATTTCCCTTATGACTAAAGATGTTGAACATTTCTTTAGGTGTTTCTCAGCCATTTGGCATTCCTCAGCTGTGAATTCTTTGTTTAGCTCTGAACCCCATTTTTAAATAGGGTTATTTGTCTCTCTGCGGTGTAACTTCTTGAGTTCTTTGTATATTTTTGATATAAGGCCTCTATCTGTTGTATGATTGGTAAAGATCTTTTCCTAATCATTTGGTTGCCGTTTTGTCCTAACAAAAGTGTCATTTCCCTTACAGAAGCTTTACAGTTTTATGAGATCCCATTTGTCGATTTTTGATCTTAGAGCATAAGCCATTGGTGTTTTGTTCAGGAAATTTTTTCCAGTGCCCATGTGTTTGAAGTGCTTCACCACTTTTTCTTCTGTTAGTTTGAGTGTATCTGGTTTGATGTTGAGGTCCTTGATCCACTTGGACTTAAGTTTGTACAGAGTGATAAGCATGGTTCGATCTGAATTCTTCTACATGCTGACCTCCAGTTGAACCAGCACCATTTGCTGAAAATGCTTTTTTTTCCATTGGGTGGTTTTGCCTCCTTTGTCAAAAATCAAGTGACCATAGGTGTGTGGGTTCATTTCTGGGGCTTCAATTCTATTCCACTGTTCTATCTGTCTGTCTCTGTACCAATACCATGCAGTTTTTATCACTATTGCTCTGTAATACTGCTTGAGTTCAGGGATAGTGATTCCCCCAGAAGCCCTTTTATTGTTGAGGATAGTTTTAGCTATCCTGGGTTTTTTGTTATTTCCCATGAATTTAGAAATTGTTCTAACATTCTGAAGCATTGGATTGGTATTTTGATGGGGATTGCATTGAATATGGAGATCGATTTGGGTAAAGTGGCCATTTTTACTATATTAATCCTGCCAATCCATGAGCATGGGAGATCTTTCCATTTTCTGAGGTCTTCTGCAATTTCTTTCTTCAGAGTCTTTAAGTTCTTATTGTACAGATCTTTTACTTGCTTGGTTAAAGTCACACCAAGGTACTTTATATTATTTGGGACTATTATGAAGGGTGTCGTTTCCCTAATTTCTTTCTCGGCTTGTTTCTCTTTTGTGTAGAGGAAGGCTACTGATTTATTTGAGTTAATTTTATACCCAGCCACTTTGCTGAAGTTGTTTATCAGCTTTAGTAGTTCTCTGGTGGAACTTTTGGGATCACTTAAATATACTATCATATCATCTGCAAATAGTGATATTTTGACTTCTTCTTTTCCGATCTGTATCCCCTTGACCTCCTTTTGTTGTCTGATTGCTCTGGCTAGAACTTCAAGAACTATATTGAATAAGTAGGGAGAGAGTGGGCAGCCTTGTCTAGTCCCTGATTTTAGTGGGATTGCTTCAAGTTTCTCTCCATTTAGTTTAATGTTAGCAGCTGGTTTGCTTTATATGGTTTTTACTATGTTTAGGTATGGGCCTTGAATTCCTATTTTTTCCAGGTCTTTTATCATGAAGGGGTGTTGAATTTTGTCAAATGCTTTCTCAGCATCTAATGAAATGATCATGTGGTTTTGTTCTTTCAGTTTGTTTATATAATGGATTATGTTGATTGTTTTCCCTATATTAAACCATCCCTGCATGCCTGGGATGAAGCCTACTTGATCATGGTGAAAGATTGTCCTGCCTACTTTCTACCAGGCCAAGTCTCTTAATAACTCTCATACTCCAGTAAGAAATAGCTTCCTTCACCTCAACACATTTAAGGAGTTTGGATTGCTATAAAACTGCTGAACCTGCATGAGCAACATGTTTCTTTCTCCATCAGATATGAATTTGTGTGTGAAGTGTCCAAGGGACTAGTAAGCCAACATAGAGCAGAAACATGCCTTCAGAAAACTGTGATCTTTCTCAGTAATAAAGATCCTTTGGAGATGGCTCTTTTTAGTTGCTTCTGTTTTTCTACCTTCATAACATGAGTCTTGAGAACTTTTTGAACACAACAGCAAGGCTCTTGGGAATTTTAATACTATACCTTCAACTATGTCCTCCTCAAAGAACTAATGTTTTTCTGTGCTCCTTGTTCTTAGTTGAAAATTCAGATGCAGACTCCTGCAACATGCAATTAATTCTACTTTTAGTTATAGCTTCTGTTGTTTCTTAGATTGTGCTCGCCAAAACTATTACTATGTGTCTTTCAAATCATAGCTACAAGAAGAAATATGAAGTACATGCTGACTTCATTAGAGATGAGTTTCCATAGTACTAGAAGATGGACAGAAGTTACAATGGTTATCATGGAAAATCCGCGAAGGACCAAAAATAGAACAAGAAAATTAAGGAAGGAGGATAAATATGTCTAAAGACCAGTTGCAAGGTGAAATGCATTATACTTACAGATGAGAATATATGTAATATGAAAATGTTATTATGAAACAATATCTTATTGTGCATTAATAGTGTGGAACATTATTGAGGAGATTAGACAAAATCTACCTCATTTATTAAGATAATATAGGATATAACAGAAGCCTTTACAAACTGCATACAGCCATTTGGTTCATCTGTGAATAGAGCCATATCAGGTCATAAGACCAGATAGCCAATGATAGAAATATTGGCATTAGAAAATGCAAACATTGAATTTAAGAGAACAATTAGACCATGGAAAGCAAAATGGTGCTGGTTCAACTGGAGGTCAGCATGTAGAAGAATGCAAATTAATCCATTCTTATCATCACGTACAAAGCTTAAGTCCAAGTCCATCAAGGACCTCCACATCAAACCAGATATGCTCAAGCTAATAGAAGAAAAAGTGGGGAAGAGTCTCATACACATGGGCACTGGGGAATATTTCCTGAACAAAACACCAAGAGTTTATGCTCTAAGATCAAGAATTGACAGCTGGGACCTCATAAAACTGCAAAGCTTCTGTAAGGCAAAAGACATTATCATTAGGACAAAGCAGCAATGAACAGATTGGGAAAATATCTTTACCAATACTACAACTGAGAAATGGCTGGTATCCAAAATATACAAAGAACACAAGAAGTTAGACCCTAGAGAGCCAAATAACCCTATTAAAGTATGGGATATAGAGTTAACAAAACATTCTCAGCTGAGGATTATTGAATGGCCAAAAATCACCTAAAGAAATATTGAACATCAGGGAAATGCAAATCAAAGTCATCAGGGAAATGCAAATCAAAACAACTCTGAGATTCCACTTCACATCAGTCAGAATGGCTAAGATAAGAAACTCAGGTGACAGCAGATGCTGGCAAGGATGTGGAGAAAGAGGAACATTCCTCATTGTTGGTGGGATTGCAAACTGGTACAACCACTCTGGAAATCAGTCTGGAGGTTTCTCAGAAAATTGGACATTGCACTACCTGAGGATACTGTTATACCTCTCCTGGGCATATACCCAAAAGATACTTCAACGTACAACAAAGACACATGCTCCACTATGTTCATAGCAGCCTTACTTATATTAGCCAGAAGGTGGAAAGAACCCCCATGCCCTTCCACAGAGGAATGGATACAGAAAATGTGGGATATCTACACAATAGAGTACTACTCAGCTATCAAAAACAATGATTTCATGAAATTCATAGGCAAATGGAATGAACTAGAAAATATCCTGAGTGAGGTAACCCTATCACAGAAAAACACACTTGATGTGTACTGATTAAGAAGTGGATATTAGCCCAAAAGTTTGAATTACCCAAGGTGCAATCCACAGACCACAGGGAGCTCAAGAAGAAGGATGAACAAAATGTGGATGTTCACACTCCTTTTTAAAAGGGGAAATATCCATAGGAAGGGATATAAAAGCAAAGTTTAGAGCAATGACTGAAGGAATGCCATTCAGAGGCTGCCCCCATGTGGCCCATTTAGCCCATATATATACAGCCACCAAAACTAGCTAAGATTGATGAAGCTAAAAAGTGCATGCTGAAAGGGATCTGATATAGATCTCTCCTGAGAGACACATCCAGAGCATGCCCATATAAAGGTCAATGTTAGCAGTGAACCACTAAATTGAGAACAGAACCCCCTTTGGGGGAATTAGAGGAAGGATTGAAATAGCTGAAGGAGCTTGCAACCCCATAAAACAACAACGCCAACCAACCAGAGCTTTCAGGTTCTAAACCACTACCAAAAGTCTATACATGGACTGACCCAGGGCTCCAACTACATGTGTAGTAGAGAATCACTTGTTGGGGCACCAGTGGAAGGGGAAGCCCTTGGTTCTGCTGAGGTTGGTCCCCCAATGCAGGGGAATGTCAGGGTTGGGGTGGTAAGGGGGTCAATGGGGGGAACACCTGCATGGGGGAGGGTGAGGAGATGGGAGGTTATGGACAGGAAACTGAGAAAGGGAATAACATTTGAAATGTAAGTAAAGAAATATATCCAATAAAAAAAGAAAGCACAAGGAGCCCTGATTAATGAAAGGATAAGGGAGAAAGCTGGCCTTGGTTTGCTGAAGCTTAATGCCAATCTCATAGGTCAAATTGTATCGAGAAATTTCTGCAATCAAAATGTCCAAAGCTTTAATTGTGGTGACTTTGGTCATTACCAAAAGAAATTGTAAGGATATAAATTTAAGAACCCAAAATAGAAGGTATATTGATTCTAGAAAATTTGATGTTCATAGAAGAGAACAATCAGGTTCTGGTCCCTATAAACCACAAAGACAGAGAGTGTATCTAAACTTCTGTGGAAAGCACAAACACTGATAAATAATAGTCAGTCCACGAAAGACGCACAAGGTTACATCTTGCCACTGGGAAAAAATAGAGGTTCCTGTCAACTCAAGGCCTGACCCAAACAGTATGAGTAATTTTCCTTTGGTAAACCAGACAATACCATATGTCAAGAAAATACAAACTAAGTATTTCTTTTTTTTTTTTGTCTTTTTTCCCATCTTTATTAACTTGGGTATTTCTTATTTACATTTCGATTGTTATTCCCTTTCCCGGTTTCCTGGCCAATATCCCCCTAACCCCTCTATCTCCCCTTCTATATGGGTGTTCCCCTCCTCATCCTCCCCCCATTACCGCCCTCCCCCCAACAATCATGTTCACTGGGGTTCAGTCTTGGCAGAACCAAGGGCTTCCCTGAAAACTGGTGCTCTTACTAGGCTACTCATTGCTGCCTATGAGGTTGGAGCCAAGGGTCAGTCCATGTATAGTCTTTGGGTAGTGGCTTAATCATCAGAAGCTCTAGTTGGTTGGCATTGTTGTTCATATGGGGTTTTGAGCCCCTTGAAGCTCTTTCAGTCCTTTCTCTGATTCCTTCAATGGGGGTCCCGTTCTCAGATCAATGGTTTGCTGCTGGCATTCACCTATGTATTTGCTGTGTTCTGACTGTGTCTCTCAGGAGAAATCTACATACGGTTTCTGTCAGCCTGCACTTTCTTTGCTTCAACCATTTTATCTAGTTTGGTGGCTGTATATGTATGGGTCACATGTGGGGCAGGCTCTGAATGGGTGTTCCTTCTGCCTCTGTCCTAAACTTTGCCTCCCTATTCCATCCCAAGGTTATTCTTGTTCCCCTTTTAAAGAAGGAGTGAAGCACTCGCATTTTGGTCACCCTTCTTGAGTTTAATGTGTTCTGTGCATCTAGGGAAATTCGAGCATTTGGGATAATATCCACTTATCAATGAGTGCATACCGTGTGTGTTTTTCTGTGATTGGGTTACCTCACTCAGGATGATATTTTCCAGTTCCATCCATTTGCCTATGAATTTCATAAAGTCATTGTTTTTGATAGCTGATTAGTATTCCATTGTGTAGATATACTATATTTTCTGTATCCATTCCTCTGTTGAAGGGCATCTGGGTTCCTTTCAGCTTCTGTATATTATGAATAAGGCTGTGGTGAACATAGTGGAGCATGTGTCTTTGCTATATGTTGGGGCACCATTTGGGTATATGCCCAAGAGAGGTATAGCTGGATCCTCAGGTAGTTCAATGTCCAATTTTCTTAGGAACCTCAAGACTGATTTCTAGAATGGTTGTACCAGTCTGCAATCCCACCATCAATAGAGGAGTGATCCTCTTTCTCCACATCCTTGCCAGCATCTACTGTCGCTGGAGTTTTTGATCTTAGTTATTCTCACTGGTGTGAAGTGGAATCTCAGGCTTGTTTTGGTTTGCATTTCCCTTATGACTAAAGATGTTGAACATTTCTTTAGGTGTTCCTTAGCCATTCGGCATTCGTCAGCTGTGAATTCTTTGCTTAGCTCTGAACCCCATTTTTTAATAGGGTTATTTGTCTCCCAGCAGTCTAACTTCTTGATTTCTTTGTATATTTTGGATATAAGCCCTCTATCTGTTGTAGGATTGGTAAAGATCTTTTCCCAATCTTTTGGTTGCTGTTTTGTCCTAACCACAGTGTCCTTTGCCTTACAGAAGCTTTGCAGTTTTATGAGATCCCATTTGTCGATTCTTGGTTTTAGAGCATAAGCCATTGGTATTTTGTTCAGGAAATTTTCTCCTGTGCCCATGTGTTTGAGATTCTTCCCCGCTTTTGCTTCTATTACTTTGAGTGTATCTGGTTTGATGTGTAGGTCCTTGATCCACTTGGACTTAAATTTTGTACAGCATGATAAGAATTGATCAATTTGCATTCCTCTACATGCTGACCTCCAATTGAGCCAGCACCATTTGCTGAAAATTCTATCTTTTTTCCATTGGATGGTTTTGGCTTCTCTGTCAAAAATCAAGTGATCTTAGGTGTGTGGGTTCATTTCTGGGTTTTCAATTCTATTCCAGTGGCCTATCTGTCTGTGTCTGTACCAATGCCATGAGGTTTTTATGACTATTTCTCAGTAATACTGCTTGAGTTCAGGGATAGTGATTTCCCCTGGAAGTACTTTTATTGTTGAGGATTGTTTTAGCTATCCTGGGTTTTTGTATTCCAGATGAATTTCCAAATTTTTCTGTCTAACTCTCTGAAGAATTGGACTGGTATTTTGATGGGAATTGCATTGAATCTGTAGATTGCTTTTCGTAAAAGTGCTGTTTTTACTATATTCATCCTGCCAATCCATGAGCATGGGAGATCTTTCCATCTTCTGAGATCTTCTTCAATTTCTTTCTTCAGAGGCCTGAAGTTCTTATCACACAGATCTTTCACTTGCTTGGTTAGAGTCACACCTCGGTATTTTTTATTATTTGGGACTACTATGTAGGGTGCCGTTTCCCTAATTTCTTTTTTGGCTTGTTCATGCTATAGTAGGATGTACAGTTTGGATCTGTTCAAAATACTCATTGAACAATATTTCCAAAAGTTTCATGTCAAAAGTTAACCATTGGTTTTTTGGTCTTTTGCCCTCAAGGGAAGTGGGAATAATCTTGGGAAGAACTGGATTAGCTTCCCAAGAATTTATTGTGCATGCACGTATAGTAGATGTAGACAGCAAAGAAGAATTAAAAATCATGGTTTATGTTTTTGAAGAGATGCAAATTGATGTAGGGGATATAATTTTTAAACTATTTTTGAAGAGCTTTTGGGGATGCTTGTCATGAATTTTATATTGAACCAGAACAAGAAAGTAGGAATACACCAGGTAGGAATTTGACCTTGGGCCAGGACAGGGAAGGAAGCTACAAGAAGAATCTGATATTAGGCTAGAAAAAAAGATCTAGGCCTCAGGCAAGATTATGACTTTTGGCTAGGACAGGGAAGTTGGCTCAGGTATCTTTGTTATGGTGATAAGACCTTAGAAACTGTGATTATGGGACTTTGGTTATTGTCACGCTTGTTTCTTGACTATTTGTGATTATTGACTTGTTTCCTTAACTGACCTTATTACTTCCATGCTATTAAATTGGTATAAAAGCAGACTGAAAAAAAAACCCGAAAAACAAAAATCAAAACCAAAAATAAAACCAATAGCCTCATAATTGGCTGTGGTCATACTGTAATATAGTCTAATTTTCTTTCTTTCTTTGTAATTCTTATGCCTGTACTGGAGAATCTGTTGACTGACAGAGCTGGCTTGGTCACCTATTGTTTCCTAACTTCAAGAGCAAAGATGATCCAGTAGAAATAACAGGGAGCTTTGGAATTCTGGAAAAAATGTGTTCTGGTAAACAGTGGTTAATAATCAGAGATTCAAATAAATGATACACATGTATGGTGTTATCATAAAGTGTTTGTTGATGATAGGAGCTGATGTTAGTATCCTTTACCCAAAGTATTGGAATCCAGTCTTTGCATTTCAGAATGATTACATATAATTTATCCAAATTAATAAATTATTAACAATAAGACAAAGTGTCTGATAGATAACCTGTGTTGAAATAGATGTCCAAACGGGAAATTTGAGAACTCATATGACTGTATACTCATAAATATTTGGGAAAAGAATTTTTTTTACCACGATGGTGGAATCAAGTTGATATTCTTCCAATTCCGGTACAGCAAAGGAGGATATTAGTGGTGATAAAGTAGATACTTCCGTGAAAGTATTTACACAGGTGATTGAGTGCAACCATTATCTCTGA
Organism: Rattus rattus; assembly: GCF_011064425.1. NCBI lineage: Eukaryota > Metazoa > Chordata > Mammalia > Rodentia > Muridae > Rattus > Rattus rattus. The sequence goes on along the minus strand of NC_046155.1, from coordinate 176,221,375 downwards.
CAGTTGTCTAAAAAGGACATCATAGGGATTGATTTTCCAAATTTATAAAAGCAGCCACGGCTGAAATACCAATAGCCATCCCATTTAAACAGTAATCAAATAGACATTCATGGATAGAACAGTGGTTCATAACAAAAGAAAAACGGCAGGCGCTTGAACAACTGGTATAAGAGCAGCTGGGGACTAAACATATAGAACAGTCTAATAGCCCATGGAATTCCCCCTTGTGTTGTAAAAGGAAATCAAGAAAATAATCGATTTAAGGCCAGTTAACCAAGTAATTCTACCAGTAAGTCTTTAACGGCCAAGACTTACCTTTCCATTTTCACTGCTGAGAACATGGCCTATAATAGTAATTGATTTCACAGATTGCTATTTCACAATAATCTAACAGGAGCATAATAGGAAAATGTTTGCTTTCTCAGCACCTACTCTGAACAACCGTGGTCCAAAGGGAAGATAACATTGGAATGTTCTTTCACAGAGAATGTTAAATTGTCCAACTCCATGTCAATATTTTGTCCAACGACCACTAGAAAACAATTCATAAGCAATTCTCTCAATCTATCATTTATCATCATATGGATGACATTCTATTGGCAGATAATGACAACAATGTTTTAGAGAACATTTCTAAGGCAACCCAATTAAAGAAATGGGGTACAAATCTAAACAGAGAATAGTGGAATCTCAAATGGCCATGAAATACCTAAAGATGTGTTCAACATCCTTAGTCATCAGTGAAATGGAAATCAACATACTCTGAGATTCCACCTTACACTAATCAGAATAGCTAGGATCAAAAATTCAAGTGACAGCAAATAATGGTGAGGATATGAAGACAATGGAAAACCTTTCCATTGCTGGTGTGATGGGAAACTTATACATCCACTCTGGAAACCAATGTAGTGCTTACTCAAAATATTGGAAATAATTTTACCTGAAGATCCAGCTATTTTTGCCACTGGGCATTCACCTAAAAGGTGCTCTACAATATCACAAGGAAATGTGCTTTACTATGTTCATAGCGACTTTATTTGTAAAAGACTGGCAGCTTTATTTGTAAAAGCCTATAGCTGGAAACAACCCAAATGCTCTAAACCTAAGAATGGATACAGAAAACATTCATTTACAAAGTAGAACATTATTCAGCTATTTAAAACTAGGACATCATCAATTATGCAGACAAAAGGATAGAAGTAAAAAAATACCTGAGTGAGTTACCTAAGACCCAAAATGATGTGCATGGTATGTATTCACTAAGAATGTGATATTAGCCAAAATATGCAGAACACCCAAGATACAACCCACATAGTATAAGAAGTTTTATAACAACTAAACCTTAAGTGAGGCTGCTTCAATCACACTTAATAGAGGGTACAAAATGATAATGGGAAGTAGATGGAGGAAGGGGCCCGGGTGGTAGATGGGAGGGAAAACAAAGAGGGGGCAGGATCAGGTATTGCACAAGACAGGTGAGAAGCCCAAAAAGATCAGGAAAATTAATCAAAATTTGCAGCTGCATGGGGACAAGGTCTGGAAAAATCTTTAGAAAATCCCAGAGAACTGGAATATGAAAGGTTCCCAGGACTCAATAGGGATTACCTTAGTAGAAATGCCAAACAGAAGGTGCATGAAACATTAAGAGACCACCTCCAGTGGAAAGATAGGGCATCAAGTAGAGGGAAGGGGTCACCAAAGTACCTTAAATAATTTGGACCCAGAAATGCTCCTGACTAAAAGAAGTACAGGGACAAAAATATAGCAGAGTTTGAAGGAAAAGCCATCAAATAACAAGCCCAACTTTCCCTTGAGTGGACATTTTTCCCTTGAGTGGACACCAATCCCCAATACTTTTACTGATGCCATGTGGTACTTGAAGAAAAGAACATAGCATGGCTGTCTTCTGAGAAACTCTACCAGTGGCTTAGTAAGACCAATGAAAATGAAGACACTTAAAGCCAATCATTAGGTTGATATCCAGTAAACCAATGGAACAGTTAGGGGAAGGACTGGGGGAAGAAGAAGAAGAAGACCTTCACGATCAACTATTCTGTACCCCTGGAGGTTCCCAGATATTAAGACAACTCCCAAATAACACACATGAGCTGGTCTGTGGCCTCTGGCATATTTGTAGCCGAGGAATGCCTTTAGCTGGTTTCAGTGGGAGAGAATTTGCCTAATACTATACAAATTTAATGACCCAGAGAACACTGTTGCTTGTGGGGGTGAGGTAGGTGTAGGTGGGTGGGAGAGCCACCTTCTCAGAAGCAAAGGGAAGGTGGCATGGGGTGAACAACTTGGGAAAGAAAGCAATATTTGGAATCTATACACATTTTAAAATATCTGTCTTATTCTTAAATGATCTTTTAAGGTCTTGTTCTTGTGGTTATCTGAGTTAACATATAAGAGGATGACTGTGGTAGAGATTCTGCACTCTACAAGAGAAATTTGTCCTTTCTGTTTTCAAGTGTGTTTTTCGATGCTTTCTAATCATCTATGTCTAGAAAGATTACAGTTCTAGATTCTGACATCTGTTTTGTTTTGTATTGAATGTGTGTTATGTATCTTGATTTATGCTTCTTTCTTTGATTTTGGCATGATATTTTGGATACTGTAAATTCGAGTTAAAACATGTTTTCAGGAATTATGATGTCACACTTAAGAATGAGGATAGAGTAGGTTTCTGAAGTGGTGACAAAGCAGGGGGAGAGTATCAAATTCTATTAGGATTTGCTTATTTAGTATCATTGAAAGAAGTGTAGAAAGTAAATCGAAGTCATTGAACAAACATCTATTACAGTGAGTAAAATATTGAGTTTGGATGTGAAGAATAAGAGGGTGATGTAAATATCTGCATTCATTTTATCATTTTCATTGCAGTGGCTTTTTTGTAGCAAGATGTAACAACTGGAATATGGGTGATGAAAAAATGGAAAGAGAAAAGAGACTGGTTGGGATGAGAAAAATCACTGGCTTTATAAGGATATGTGGTAATGTGTCAGGAAAGGCTGCAGCAGAAGTTAACTTGTAGATCCTAGGTTATTCGGTGTGGTTGAACAAAAAAAAAAACATTGAAAATTGCCATCATATTACGTCATACATTTGCAGGAATCTTCTGTGGTTATATCTTTGGTTCATTTTAAAATATGCCTGTATATTGATAATTGTACTGATGAGGTTAGGCATACAAATCTCCTGGGATAAGGCCTACATAGAGTTTAAGGGAATACAGAACAATTCTTTTGTGTGGAGGCTAATAGAGGTTATTTATTATTAGATTTGAGCTGAACAGGGTTGGTGTATTTCTCTGAGTCTTGTTAATCATTATAATACAATTTTAACATATTTATGATCATTGATTCTGTGATGAACTGTACTTCTTTGTCTAATTATTAGATATATAGGACATAACTAGAATAATTATTCACAGACCATAAAAAATCTTATATTTAAAGATGTTATTTAAGATTTCCAGTGGTCTTTATTGTACATGGAACACAGTATTAAAATTTGTTTATCACGACTATACATGGACTGACCCTGGACTCTGACCTCATAGGTAGCAATGAATATCCTAGTAGGAGCACCAGTGGAAGGGGAAGCCCTGGGTCCTGCTAAGACTGAACCCCCAGGGAACTAGACTGTTGGGGGGAGGGCGGCAATGGGGGGAGGGTGGGGGAGGGGAACACCCATAAGGAAGGGGGGGAGGGAAGGGGATGTTTGCCCGGAAACCGGGAAAGGGAATAACACTCGAAATGTACATGGGAAATACTCAAGTTAATTAAAAAAAATTTGTTTATCACTGTTATGATGACATTCTTTTGTAGAATATAGCATAATAAAATTCATTATAGCAATTTCATATATATGTAGCAATGTAGTTTACTGGTTCATGTTTCTTCATCACCCTCTTCTATAGGCCAAAATCTACTGAGTAGTCCCCTCTATCCCAGTAACCTTCCTCTCTTTATGTTTGTATTCCATTTCCTTATTCTTCTCTGTGTGCCAATCCCCTATGTATATTTCAATCATATATGCCTCACTTTTGGACATCGAATGTCTAAGGGACAATTGGAAACACGTTTAATTTTATCACTAACTTCTTTTCTGCTTTTTTTTTTTTTTCGGAGCTGGGGACGGAACCCAGGGCCTTGTGGTTGCTAGGCAAGCGCTCTACCGCTGAGCCAAATCCCCAACCCCTTATCACTAACTTCTATCATTTATGGATTTTGAAAAACTTAAAGATTTTTTTAAATTTATTTTTTATTATTATTAACTTGAGTATTTCTTATATACATTTCGAGTGTTATTCCCTTTCCCGGTTTCCAGGCAAACATCCCCCTCCCCCCTTCCTTATGGGTGTTCCCCTCCCCACCCTCCCCGCATTGCCGCCCTCCCCGAGACAGTCTAGTTCACTGGGGGTTCAGTCTTAGCAGGACCCAGGGCTTCCCCTTCCACTGGTGCTCTTACTAGGATATTCATTGCTACCTACGAGGTCAGAGTCCAGGGTCAGTCCATGTATAGTCTTTGGGTAGTGGCTTAGTCCCTGGAAGCTCTGGTTGGTTGGCATTGCTGTACATATGGGGTCTCGAGCTCCTTCAAGCTCTTCCAGTTCTTTCTCTGATTCCTTCAACAGGGGTCCTGTTCTCAGTTCAGTGGTTTCCTGCTGGCATACGCCTCTGTATTTGCTGTATTCTGGCTGTGTCTCTCCTGGGAGCGATCTGCATTCACATTTGATCATCCGTCTTGAGTTTCATTTGTTCTAGGCATCTAGGGTAATTCAAGCATTTGGGCTAATAGCCACTTATAATAAAATTGCAGTTCATTGTGTCAAGCCCTGAGGGCCAACGGAATGAATGTAAATAAGTAACCTTGAGAGTTGGGATGTAGAGGGACCCTCTAGAATGTACCAGAGACCTGGTAGGAGAGAGAATTTCAGGATTCAAAGAGAGGGACTTTTGATGAAATCCTTTACAGTGGGGAGAGGGAACTTGAAGAATCCACCCCCAGTAGAAAGACAGGGTATGAAGTGGTGAGATGGGGTTGTGATTCCACAGTCAAAATGTCTGATCCAGGATTGTTCCTGTCTAAAAGTACGACATGAAAAGATCGATCAGAGACTGGGAGAAATGAGATCCAGTGACCAGCTCATATTGGGTCCAATCATAAAGGGAGGCTCCCGTCTGACACTATAACTGATGGGAATGTGTATTTACAGACTGGAGCCTAACATAGCTGCCTTCCAAGAAATTCAAGGATTATCTGAATGAGTCAGACACACATACTTATACTCAACCAATGGGCTGAATTCAGGGACCCGTCCGGTTGAATTAGGGAAAGGCTGGAAGGAGTTGAGGTAAAGGGCAACCCCATATGAAGGACCAAAAAACCTGGAACCACAACATCTTTCAGACACTGAGCTGCCAACGAGGCACCATGTACCTATGGTCTGAAGTCCCAGAACCATTTAGAGCAGAGGACTTCCTGGTGTGCCCTCAGTGGGAGAAGACGCACTTCACGCTTTAGAGACTTGACGCGCCACAAAATAGAAAGACCAGGCAAGGTGTGGGGGTATTCTCTTGGAGATGGGATATAAAGAATGAGATGAGGAATGGTTGGAATGCAGAATGGAAGAGGGATAAAGACTGCCCAGTAAAGGAAATTAAATATAATAATAAAAATAATTTTCATTTCGTTATTTAGTTAAATATTTCATGTACTGTTCTGAGCGGTAGGTTAGTGGTTAACAGCATTGTGTGTTCTTCAAGAATAATAGGATACTGTTCTCAGAACACACAGTACAGACTACATTATATTGTATTATTATCCCAAGATATGACAACTTTTTCTGATATCCGAAGTTAATGACTAGAAATATATTGATATATCGGATGTAGCAAGGTTTATACACACACACACACACACACACACACACACACACACACACACACACACACCATTTGTCTACATTTTAAAACAAGAAACAAATGGCCAATTAGATTCTCCCCTCCTCTTTGACATTCTCTTCCTTTTCCTTTTTTCTTTTTCTTCTTTCTTCTTTCCTCTTCTTTCTTCTTTCCCTCTACTTTCTTTCTTTCTTTCTTTCTTTCTTTCTTTCTTTCTTTCTTTCTTTCTTTCTTTCTTTCTTTCTTTTTTCTTTCCTCTTTTTTTCTCCATCTTTATTAAATTGGGTATTTCTTATTTACTTTTCAATTGTTATTACCTTTCCTGGTTTACAGGCCAACATTCCCTAAGCCCTCCCCTCCCCTTCTATACGGGTGTTTCCCTCCCAATCCTTCCCCCATTACAACCCTCCCCACAACAATTCTGTTCACTGGAGGTTCACTATTGGCAGGACCAAGGGCTTCCCCTTTGACTGGTGCCCTTACTAGCCTATACATTGCTACCTATACAGTTGGAGCCCAGGGTCAATCTATGTATAGTCTTTGGTTAGTGGCTCAGTCCCTGGAAGCTCTGATTGGTTGGCATTGTTGTTCATATGGGGTCTCAAGCCCCTTCAAACTCTTTCCATCCTTTTTCTGATTCCTGCAAGGGGTGTCCCATTCTCAGTTCAATGATTTGCTGCTGGCATTCGCCTATGTATATATCATATTCTGGCTATGTCTCTCAAGAGAGATATAATCCAGTTCCTCTCAGCCTGCACATCTTTGCTTCATCCATCTTATCTAGTTTGGTGGCTCTATTGGGCCACATGTGGGGCAGGCTCTGAATGGCCATTCCTTCAGCCTCTGTTCTAAACTTCGCTTTCCTATTCCCCTCAAAGTTATTCTTGTTCCCCTTTTAAAGAAGGAGTTAAGCATTCATGCTTTGGTCATCCTTCTTGAGTTTCATGTGTTCTGTGCATCAAGGGTAATTCAAACACTTGGGCTAATAGCCACTTATCAATGAGTGCATACCATGTGTGTTTTTTTGTGATTGGGTTACCTCACTCAGGATGATATTTTCCATTTCCATCCATTTGCCTACAAATTTCATAAACACATTGTTTTTGATAGTGGAGTAGCATTCCATTGTGTAGATGTACCACATTTTCTGTATTCATTCCTCTGTTGAAGGGCGTCTGGGTTCCTTCCAGCTTCTGGCTATTATAAATAAGGCTGCTATGAACATAGTGGAGCATGTGCCTCTGTTATATGTTGGGGCATCTTTTGGGTATATGCCCAACAGAGGAATAGCTGGGTCCTCAGGTAGTTCAATGGCCAATTTTCTGAGGAACCTCCAGACTGATTTCCAGAATGGTTGTACCAGTCTGCAATCCCACCAACAATAGAGGAGTGTTCCTCTTTCTCTACATCCTCGCCAGCATCTGCTGTCACTGGAATTTTTGATTTTAGCTATGACTGGTGTGAGGTGGAATCTCAGGGTTGTTTTGATTTGCATTTCCCTTATGACTAAATATGTTGAACATTTCTTTAGGTACTTGTCAGGCATATGGCATTCCTCAGCTGTGAATTCTTTGTTTAGCTCTGAACCCCAATTTTGTTAGAGTTATTTGTCTTGCTGCAGTCTAACTTCGTGAGATCTTTGTATATTTTGTATATAAGCCCTCTATCAGTTGTAGGATTGGTAAAGATTTTTTCCCAATCTCTTGGTTGCTGTTTTGTTCTAACAACAGTGTCCTTTGCCTTACAGAAGCTTTGTAGTTTTATGAGATCCCATTTGTTGATTCTTGATCTCAGAGCGTAAGCCATTGGTGTTTTGTTCAGAAAATTTTCTCCAATGCCCATGTGTTTGAGATTCTTCCCCTCTTTTTCTTCTATTAGTTTGAGTGTATCTGGTTTGATGTGTAGGTCCTTGATCCACTTGGACTTAAGCCATGTACAGGCTGATAAGAATGGATCGATCTGCTTTCTTCTACATTCTGACCTCCAGTTAAACCAGAACCATTTGCTGAAAATGCTCTTTTTTCCATTGGATGGTTTTGGCTCCTTCGTCAAACATCAAGTGACCAGAGGTGTGTGGGTTCATTTCTGGGTCTTCAATTCTATTCCACTGGTCTATCTGCCTGTTTCTGTACCAATACCATAACAGTTTTCATCGCTATTACTCTGTAATACTGCTTGAGTTCAGGAATAGTGATTTCCCTGGAAGTCTTTTTATTGTTGAGGATAGTTTTAGCTATCCTGGTTTTTTGTTATTCCAGATGAATTTGCCAATCCATGACCAGGGGAGATCTTTCCATCTTCTGATATCCCCTTCAATTTCTTTCTTCAGAGGCGTGAAGTTCTTATCATACTGATCTTTCACTTGCTTGGTTAAGTCACACCGAGGTATTTTATATTATTTGGGACTATGTTGAAGGGTATCATTTCCCTAATTTCTTTCTCAGCTTGTTTCTTCTTTGTGTAGAGGAAAGCTACTGATTTATTTGAGTTTATTTTATACCCAGCCACTTTGCTGAAGGTGTTTATCAGGTTTAGTAGCTCTCTGGTGGAACTTTTGGGATCACTTAAGTATACAATCTTATCATCTGCAAAGGTGATATTTTGACTTCTTCTTTTCCAATCTGTATCCTTTTGATCTCCTTTTGTTGTCTGATTGTTCTGATTAGGACTTTGAGAACTGTATTGAATAAGTAGGGAGAGAGTGGGCAGCATTGACTAGTCCCTGATTTTAGTGGGATTGCTTCAAGTTTTTCTCCATTTAGTTTAAAATTAGCTACTGGTTTGCTGTATATGGCTTTTACTATGTTTAGGTATGGGCCTTGAATTCCTATTTTTTCCAGGACTTTTATCATGAAGGGGTGTTGAATTTTGTCAAATGCTTTCTCAGCATCTAATGAAATGATCATGTGGTTTTTATCTTTCATTTTTTTATATAGTGCATTACGTTCTTGGGTTTCTGTATATTAAACCATCCCAGCATCCCTGGAATGAAGCCTACTTGATCATGATTGATGATCATTTTGATGTGCTCTTGAATTCTGTTTGCAAGGATTTTATTATTTATTCGTCGATGTTCATAAGTAAAATTGAAGTTCTTTTTCTTTGTTGGTCATTTTTTGTAGTATAGTTTTGAGAGTAATTGTGGCTTCATAGAAGCAATTCAGTCGTGCTCCATCTGTTTCAATTTCATGGAATACTTTGAATAGTATTGGTATGAAGTCTTTTATGAAGGTCTGATAGAATTCTGCACTGAACCCATATGGACCTGGGCTCTTTTTGTTAGGGAGCATCTTATTGACTGCTTCTATTTCTTTAGGAGTTATGGGTTTGTTTAAATGGTTTATTTTTTCCTGATTTAGTGTCAGTTACTTGTATCTGCTTAGGAAATTGTCCACTTCCTCCAGATTTTCAAGTTTTTTTGAATATAGGATCTGATGATTTTTTGAATTTCCTCTGATTCTGTTACTATTTCTTCCTTTTCATTTCTGATATTGTTAATTTGGGCACACACTCTGTGTCCTTTGGTTAGTCTTGCTAAGGGTTCTATCTATCTTGTTGATTTTTCCTAAGAACCAGCTTTTGGTTCTGTTGATTCTTTATATAGTTCTTTCTGTTTCTACTTGGTTGATTTCAGCTCTGAGTTTGATTATTTCCTGCTATCTACTCCTCCTGGGTGTATTTGCTTCTTTTTGTTCTAGAGCTTTTAGGTGTGCTGTCAAGCTGCTGTTATATGCTCTCTCCTGTACTTTCTGCAGGCACTGAGAGTCATGAATTTTCCTCTTAGCACAGCTTTCATTGTGTCCCGTAACTTTGCGTATGTTGTACCTTCATTTCATCAAATTCTAAGTAGTCTTTAATTTCTTTCTTTATTTTTTCCTTGACCAGTTTATCATTGAGTAGAACATTGTTCAACTTCCAAGTATATGTGGGCATTCTTTCCTTATGGTTATTGAAGACCAGCATTAGCCCGTGGAGGTCTGATAGGACACATGGGATTATTTCTCTCTTTCTGTATTTTTTGAGGCCTATTTTATGATCGATATTTAGTCTATTTTGGAGAATGTACCATGAGGTGGTGAGAAGAAGGTATATCCTTTTGTTTTAGGATAGAATGTTCTATAAATATCTGTTAAGTCCATTTGTTTCATCATTTCTCTTTGTCTGTGTCTCAGTTTAATTTCTGTTTCTATGATTTGTCCATTGATGATAGAGGGGTGTTGAAATCTCCTACTATTATTGTGTGAGGTGCAATGTGTGCTTTGAACTTTAGTAAGGTTTCTTTTATGTATGTAGGTGCCCTTGTATTTGAAGTATAGATATTTAGGATTGAGAGTTCATCTGGGTGGATTTTTCCTTTGATTAATATGTAGTGTCCTTCCTTATCTTTTTAGATGACTTTTGGTTTAATATCGATTTTATTCGATATTAGAATGTCTACTCCATCTTGCTTCTTCAGAACATTTTCTTGGTAAGTTCTTTTCCAGCCTTTTACTCTGAGGTAGTGTCTGTCTTTTTCTCTGAGGTGTGTTTTCTGTAGTCAGCAAAATGCTGGGTCTTCATTACATATCCAGTTTTTTAATCTGTGTCTTTTTATTGGGGATTTGATTCCATTGATGTTGAGAAATATTAAGGAATATCGATTGTTCCTTCCTGTTATATTCGTATTTCTATGTGAGATTATATTTCTGTGCTTATCTTCTTTTTTTGTTGCAAAGCCATTAGTTTGTTGCTTTTTCTAGTGTGTAGCTTACCTCCTTGTGTTGGGCTTCACCATTTATTATCCTTTGTAGGGCTGCATTTGTAGAAAGATATTGTGTAAGTTTGATTTTTTCTTGGAATATCTTGGTTTCTCCATCTATGTTAATTTAGAATTTTGCAGGATACAGGAACCTGGGCTGGAATTTGTTTTCTCTTCATGTCTGTATGACATCTATCCAGGATCTTCTGGCTGTCATAGTCTCTGGTGAGGAATCTGGTGTATTTCTGATAGGTTTGCCTTTATATGTTACTTGACCTTTTCCCTTACTGCTTTTAATATTCTTTCTTTATTTTGTGCATTTGGTGTTTTAACTATTATGTGATGGGAGGAGTTTCTTTTCTGGTCCAATCTATTTGGAGTTCTGTAGTCTTCTTGTATGTTTATGGGCATCTCTTTCTTTAGGTTAGGGAAGTTTTCTTCTATGATTTTGTTGAAGATATTTCCTGGTCCTTTGAGCTGTGAGTCTTCACTCTCTTCTATACCAATTATTCTTAGGTTTGATCTTCTCATTGTGTCCTGCATTTCTTGTATGTTTTGGGCCAGTAGCTTTTTACAATTTACATTATCTTTGACAGTTGTGTCGATGATTTCTATGGAATGTTCTGCTCCTGAGATTCTCTCTTCTCTCGCTTGTATTCTGTTGGTGATGCTTGTGTCTACGGCTCCTTGTTCCTTCTTTTGTTTTTTTCTCTCCAGGGTTATTTCTCTTTGTGCTCTCTTTATTGCTTATATTTCCATTTTTAATTTCTTCATCTCTTTGATTGTGTTTTCCTGTAATTCTTTCAGGGATTTTTGTGATTCCTCTCTATAGACTTCTACTTGTTTATTTGTGTTTTCCTGCATTTCTGTAAGGGAGTTTCTTATTTCTTTCTTGAAGTCCTCCATCATCATCACCAAATGTGATTTATAATCTAGATCTTTCTTTTCTGGTTGTTTGGATATTCAGTGTTTGCTGTGGTGAAGAATTGGGCTCCGATGATGCCATGTAGTCTTGGTTTCTGTTGCTTGGGTTCCTGTGCTTGTCTCTTGCCTCAGGTTTTATCTGGTGGTACCTTATTTTGCTCTTTCTTACAGTGGCTAGACTGTTCTATAGACCTGTGTGTCAGGAGTGCTGTTGACCTGTTTTCCTGTTTTTTTTTTTTTCAGCCAGTTATGGGAACGGATTATTCTGCTTGCAGTTGTGTATTCTTTCCTGTCTACTGGTCTTCATCTGTTCCTGTGGATGTGCGTCCTCAGTCCACAAGGCAGGTCACTTGGACCAGAAAAGTTGGTCTTACCTCTGGTCTCAGGCCTGAAAGTCACTCCTTGGTGCTGGGTTTCAGCCCTCTGTGAGGGCAGCAACCAGAAGGGCCTGCCCCTTTCTTTCCTCTTTTTTCTTTCTTTCTTTCCTTTTTTTTTTTCAACTTATTCACTGCACATTCTGCATGCTGTATGGCTTATCGCTACCGCAAACCACTATCTGTCCATCATTACCAATCTTCTTCTCTGAACAGGTAGGGACAATCTGTGTATCTGCACAACTGTGCACTACATTTCTCTGCAAATATAGGCGCTTCCTCTCCAACTTACACCATAGAGGACAGCCCAGTTATTGAACATAACCCTCATATATGCATCTGTCCTTAGGACAGCCCTTGCTCCAGTGTTTGGCACCCAAACTGCACATCAGTTAAATATATGTAGAGAAGCTTAGGTACAGCCAGTGTATGTTATTTCATTAGTTGTTAAATATCTGAGAGCCTGAAAAGTCTAGGTTAGTTGATTATGTTGGTTTCTCTGTAAAGTTACTCTCTTTTTAGGGCCTATAATCTTGCTTAAGCATCCCCAAGCTCCATGCACTCTTTGGCTGTGAATGTTGTATCTGTGTCAGATGCTCCATAGGGCTTCTCAGAGGTCAGCCCCTTTTAACTGCTGTCTACAAGCATAAAAATGCATTTTTAATAGTGTCATGGGTTGGTAATTGCCTATGGAAGACATCTTATGTTGGTTTAGTTCCCTCAGTCTCTGCTGCATCCTGTTCCATCCACAACCCCAGCATTTATTATACACAGGGTAATTGTGAGTAGAAAGTTTTGTGGGTGATCTGGAGTTCCTGAATGGCCACAGGAAGCAGTCTACCCTGGTTTCACATCCTTGATGCTGTTAGTCAGAGCTAAGGTATATCCATTGATTCCTAGGTACTTCACATATCCCAATACTCTATCTCTTCCTGGAGATGCTCCCTATCTGCCCTTGCCTATTGGCTGCAGATCTCTATTAATTCTAATGGACATCAAACCATTCTTCTTCAAATTCCACACATCTGACCCCTATATCTGACTCTCCCCACTATATCCTCACCCACCCTGTTCCATCCTTCCATCTGCCTTCCATGAACTTTCCATTCCTGTTTTCAAGTTATCCTTAAGCATTTGTTCTTATGCCCTACTTCATGTCCAGTCTCCTGGAGTCTGTGGATTGTGGCATGGGTATCCTCTATTTTATGACTAATATGCCCTTATAAGTAAATTCATACCATGCATGCTGTTTGAGAACTTGGTTACCTCATTCAGGATGATATTCTCAATATCCACCCATTTAGGGGTTGGGGATTTAGCTCAGTGGTAGAGCGCTTGCCTAGGAAGCGCAAGGCCCTGGGTTCGGTCCCCAGCTCCGAAAAAAAAGAACCAAAAAAAATATCCACCTATTTACCTGCAAAATTCATAATGACTTAGTTTTTCCATACATATTTCATAGTAGATGTACAATTCTGTTCCTGAAATATAGCTAAAGTATGACTTATGGAAGAATGAACGTAGGGACAAATTAGAGGATATCTAATCCTACTTATTTGGATTTTATTTTAACACAATATGGAGTTATACCTCATTATTTGATTTTTAAATATTGTTCTGTTACACATACTCATATATTCAATAAGGGGCCAAATATGTCAATAGTATCAGTTCTTTAATCCATTTTAATTACTCTCTATATTAATCATAATCATTATTTCTGTACAATAAACACAAGAGGAAGGCAAATTAGATATCAAATGAGATTTATATAAATGTTTTGGCAATTTAGAAAATACATTTTTCTAATACATTTGAATAAAATATAATTTCGTAATATTTTTATTGTATAAAATTTATACATGTTAAAAACATACATTTTTATTGGACTAAAAGGGGAGGAAATATGACAGGAATCTCTTCTGCACTGTATGGATTCTTCACCTGTCAATAAAAAAGCCTAGGTTCCATGTGCTGAGGCAAGAATAGAAGTTTGGATATTTGGCAGAGGGATAAGAGTCTGTGAGATAGTTAAGTGCAGGGGATTGACCCAAAAACAGAAGATGAGGGCCAAAAGAAACTAAGGAACAGGTTAATGACAATGTGGTATGATTTAAATGGCAATAAGTGGGTGATAAAAGTATGAGCTAGTTAGGGAAGAAGAAAAGTGTTGGTGTAGGCATTTATTCATAAAAATATTATATACATATTAAACTTTATCATTTCTACCCTTTGTGTCTTTGCCTGATCCTTTCTAAATATCTTCCTTTCTGCAACTTCTTTCATGCCCCTCTAAAACTGTCAGCTACTTCTTCACAAATATTCCATGTTAAACCCAAATCTGCACAATATCTCTACTGTTAACACATACATACATAGATACATACACACACACACACACAAACACACACACACACAAACAGACACACACACAAACACACACACAAACACACACACACAAACACACACACACACACACACACACACATCTTTCTGCCATGGCAATAAGTATTTAAAACTCTGACGTGTAACACAGCTCTGATCAAATGCAAATAAATATGTATTTACATGGCCAAGCCTATATAAATTTAGAATGCTACATCTCCTTTTGTGCTTGTCGTGTATGTATTTTACCATGCTGACCCTTATCAAGTAGCCTGTGATTATTTGTCCAGAAATGTGACCCCAGAAAATGTTCTCAATTAAACATTATCATGTCTATTAATATGTCCATTGCATAGATCTTGGTTATTCAGTCATTTTGGGAGAGCAATCTTCACGGCAGATTTTTTGATATTCTGAGTTTCAATCTTTAGGCTCTCTCTTCTTTAATCCTCCCTCACATTGATGAAGAACTTTTGATATAGATGAATCCCTTGGAGTTAAGCACAGAAAAATTTGTTAATCTCTACATTGTATACAGTTATGAGTTTTCAGTGGAGTTCCCCATTTCTGATGAAGAATGATTTCTCTGATTATGGGTGTTAGCTAGCTACATTTATCATTGGGCCTAAAGTTAGTAAGGGTTTATGCAATTCTAGCAATATGCTATTCACTCCTTTGCACTACTTTCTTCATGTAAAGACATTTTCTCTGTTACCTATAATTTAACATTAATACTGAGAGATAATACAAACTTACAAACTGCACAGTACACATACACTGGAATGCACTTTCAGATAAACATTATCTTTAAAATACCAAAATACTAAGTTAAGGAAATGTTTTAGGAGTCTTGGGCCCAATGTATCTCTTTTCATCTTTATGTTCTGAAAATTCTTAGTAAGAGTAAATATCTGAGTATTAATCTCTCTGTACTAGACAGAGATATGACAGATTTGTATTTCTCAACATGATTGAAATTTTAGCCACAATGGCAAATGTCAGAGATAGCTTTGGGTTTCTAGATTACTTGTGAATGTCATCAAGTTTATAAATAATAAAAGTACATAAAAGGTTTTTGTGAACATTTACAAAAACACAAGAGGTTTTGAGAAGGCATTAATTTTCATTATCTCTTAAACTGACCAGGTGTCCTATGGAAGATACTAAAATCTTTGAGGCAGGTTTGTCAGAAAGTGAGGAAAGCCTCGGTGTCTTCCTGGTACCAAGTTTTAAGGACTATTTCCAAAAAAAGCACTTAAAAACTTAATACTTAAATATTTCTTAGAATATTTTATATTTGCATATGTGCTTTACTCATTGGCCAAATATTATTCATTTTCCAATCTCTTCCTGATCCCCTATCACTATTTCCTCCAAACTTAATGTTTTAAAGAAGAAAAATACTTGTGCTACTTAGTAAACTGAAATGAAATGTGACTAGAGTCGAGACATAAATTGGCTATCTTGAACAGGAGATGTTCAGATAATTGAGGACCTTCCTGAAATCCTCATGTACACTCAGATTTTTCTTGATTGATTTTGGTACAGTTATGTGCATATTGGTAAAACTAATTATACAACAAAGACACATGCCCCACTATGTTTATAGCAGTCTTATTTAAAATAGCCTGACAGAACCCAGATGCCCTTCCACAGAGGAACGGATTCAAAAAATGTGGTACATCTACATGATGGAGTACTACTCAGCTATCACAAGCAATGACTTCATGAAATTCATAGGCAAGTAGACTAAGCTAGAAAATATCATCCTGAGTGAGGTAAACCAATCACAGAAAAACATACTCGGTTTGAATTCATTGATAAGTACATATTAGCCCAAAAGCTTGAATTACCCAAGGTACAATACACAGACCACAGGAAGTTTAAGAAGAAGGATGACCAAAATGTGGATGCTCCCACTCCTCTTAAAAGGGGGAATATATCCTTAGGAGGGGATATGGAAGCAAAGTTTTGAGGAGAGACTAAAGGAATGGCCATTCAGATTCTGCCCCACATGTGGCCCATATATATAGAACAACCAAAACTAGATAAGATTAATGAAGATACAAAATGCATGCTAAAAGGGTTTGGATATAGATCTCTCCTGAGAGACACATCCAGAGCATGTCCAAGACAGAGGTCAATGCTAGGAGCAAACCACCGAACTGAGAACAAGACCACCTTGGGGGGAATTAGAGGAAGTATTGAAAGACTAGAAAGAGCTTGTTACCCCATAAAACTACAATGCTAACTAACCAGAGTTTCCAGGGACTAAACTACTACTGAAAAACTATACATGGACCGACCTAGTGCTCCAAATCCATATGTAACAGAGAATAGCTTTCTTTGGGTACCAGTGGAAGAAGAAGCCTTTGGTTCTGTCAATGTTTGACCTCCAGAGCAGGGGAATATGGGGGTCACTAAAGGGGATGGATGGGGGGAATACCTGTATGGGGAGAGGGGGAGGGTAGGAGATGGGGTCTTATGGACAGGAAACCGTGAAGGGGAATAATTTTTGACATGTAACTAAAGAAATATGTGTAATACAAAATTTTACAAAAAAGAAATGTAAGAAACGAAATATATCTAATAAAAATTTAAAAAGTAAGAATAATTAAAAAGGGTTTTGAGAGGGAATTGAAGAGTTGAATGAAAAAGGGAAATGATGCATTTATATTTAAAATTTTAAACTAAACACTATTTTTTAATATTAAAAAGTTACAAAAGGACAATATTTCCCAGAATATCTTCTCATCTTTGTTATAAAAATAATTTATTAGAATATACTAAATGTTCTAATGATCTACATTGCTTCATGTGACAACAAGTTTTTGCTTTAACTCCTAAATTTTTAGAAATGTTTTTGATATGAAGTACGATATTCCTTTGGTGAGTATTCTAAAATAGGGCAGGTTAGATATTTTAAAGTTAAGAAATAAATTGAGGACAACCTAGGGTGATGTTTATAACCTATAAAATATAACAGTGATGGTATTCATAAGATAAGTAACCATTTTTGAAGATATTCAATGCTTGAATCAAAAAATATGATGAAATCTAGTTGGAAGATTCAACTATACTGGATAATTAATATCCTAGTAGTAATCATAAATATTACCCAATGGTGGGCCCTGAGTGGTATAACAACATTATGCCTGTTGAAACAATGTCATGAACATCCTAGGAGTAACTAATGGCTGCATAATTGAATTGAAGTTCCACTTCAAAAGGTGGTACCATGTCTGTCACCATCATCAGGGAATATAGTATGTAGCTACAGAATTACATAAACTCTAGAGAAGAATCTAACTGTAATAGTCAACTAAATGGAAAATTGATAATATGTCTGCAGAATCTTCTTTTTATATTGAGGATGAGTCTATACCTCAATCCTCATTAGGGAATTTTCTTTTCAAAATTTATGGTAATTAACTTATGGGTCCACCATCATTCAAAATGGTGAGAATAATGAATGTTGGCATGTTCAGTTAAAATTAACTATCTCTATCACACTTTTCATTTCAAGAATCATGAATCATCCTGAAAGACTATTCAGAAGTTATATAAAAGCAGAGGTAATATATGACTCCAATTAAGGTTTTGTTCAGACAGAATAGGGCTTAGAATTCCACAAACCAATAAATTGCATGCATGTGCTCTGGTTTCTTTCAGTCCAAATTCACTGAGAAAAAATCATGAGTGTGCAATTTTCAGTAAACTCAAGATTGCCATTGTTGAGAAAGAGGAACACTCCTCCATTGTTGGTGGGATTACAGACTGGTTCAACCATTCTGGAAATCAGTCTGGAGGTTCCTCAGAAAATTGGACATTGAACTGCCTGAGGATCCAGCTATACCTCTCTTGGGCATATACCCAAAGGATGCCCCAACATATAAAAAAGACATGTGCTCCACTATGTTTATAGTAGCTTTGGTTGAGTTGGATGTGGTTTATGGGTAAGTACCCTCATAGACTGAGGGGAAGCAGAGAGGATAGGGGATTCGTGGAGGAGAAACTGGGAAGGGGGATAAAATTTGAAAAGTAAATAATTATAGTGACAAATAAAAAGAAAGAAAAAAAAAGAAAGCACAGAGCATGACATTCTTTCTAGATCTTATTGAAACCTTAATATTCAATCTTTGTTATTTAAATTAACTGTGGATAAGTGAAGAACCTAATAATTTTGGATAGAGCTAGATTAAATATATTTCTGGCTTGGTCTGTTTATTGATTCCCAAGAAAATGGAAGCAGAGGCATTGTTTTGATTATCTGTTCATGCCATCAGTGTGACATAGTCCACACTGTACAAAGTCTGTGGATCTCAGTGACTATAAACATGAGCCTGCCCTTCACTGTCTTTGATTTTGTAATACTATGTCCTGTGTGTCTCCAGTAACTCTGACTGTACCATTACTCTATTTCTCACTGTATATGTTCTGATACAATCCACTGACATAATTTCTAATTGTGTCCATATAATAACCTTGTTAAGAACCTCCAAGACCAAATTAGAACAAAAGACTTCCTTCCAGGCATTAACAAATATGGGTGATATCATGGAGCCTGAGAATGAATAATTCTCCAAAGTATTTATGAATCTGTGTTCCATGAGCTGTGGTCACCAGTTGCAGAGCCCCAGGGAAGAAAGTGAATAACCTTCTTCCATGGCTCAGAAGCAATCTGGAAAAACAAAGTGAATCATGAATATGCAAACACTTCTTTACAGAGAGTAATAAAAGATGGTAGATATTTGATGTGTTGATAAGCACAGTACATCACAAGCCACACTGCCCAGGCTTAAGGCAGGAAAAATATGTTCATTTTGATAGTAGTATTTTTCCTCCTCAACCTTCCACTTCTCATGGCAAATTTCATTGATCCTAGGTGCTTTTGGAGAATAAATCTGAATGACATTAAGGAAAAATACTTGGATATGAGTTGTGCCTTCGTCCTTGGAGCAGTTCAGTTACCTATGGAGAGAGATTATTTCAATCAAACTTTGAATGTCCTGTAAGTGCATTTGTATTTTCCATGTGAATGACACTTCCATATTTCTTGAGTGTTCTGAGGATGAAAGTTAGGTAAATCCTTGAGTTTTTTCTTATGTTGTTAAGTCTAAACACCACTAAACAAGGTTAATTATTTAACAGATTCAATCCTATTTTCCCCATTTAATTAATCCAGTGATAGTATTGTTTTTCTTCCAGGTGACCTCTGACTTAAAGCATGGAAGCTGAGGAAGAAATGAATATCTACAGGATCTTTCATTTAAAGACAACCTAATAACAGTTTATATTGCAAACTAGACAGTGGTGACTTATTGAATTTGATCCCATAATATTTCATTGAGTTTTATCCCAAATACTTGCAAATAAATGGTCATAAACTCTGCTTATAATTCTTCCATCAATGTCTTTCTCCTAGAGCATAGGCTGGTTCCAGTAATATTCATGGTGCCTATAGTTATCAAAAACTTTACATACACGCAACCTTCTCTCTAAAATTAATTGCATGTGGTCACTTCTTGCATTTTAATGCTTCATCAATTTTGGAAAGAGAAGATCTTTATACTCAGAAATTCATACTTCATATGAATGCCTGGATGTATATTTTGCATGTAATGAGCAGTGAATATTTAGGTCATTAGAGGGCAAAACATACAATTGCTTTAAAATATAAAATCAAAAAGACTGTGTGCTGTGTGCTTCACACTTGTCATGTACAATCACTGGCTTTTCTCTTTTGTAACATAGGCTTGTGTTTGGCACTCTCTCTTAAGAGTAAATTATATTTGAAACATGCAACTAAGTGTTATCTTTACATTCTTGGATAGAGAGACTATCAATAACAGTGTTGACTGCTTATGTCCCTTGTCACTGACAGAGGTTATAGTTTGTGGTGTGGGAGAGCTGTAAAATTTGAGAACAGAGATACAGGAATTTTTCATTAGATTTCTGTCATTGTTTTAGAAACATGTGTACTCTTTACATGTCTAAGTTGGTTCATCTCTGACACCTTAATGATATTTATATCTTAGGAGACATTTTGCATTTATTTTAGAAAATATAGGTGCACATGCTACCAATGTGATATCAATACTCATTTTAGTGGGTTGCTGAAACTTGTTTTAAAACACAGCCCTTTAGACTGCTGGGCTACACAGACAGCTTGAGTAACTGAAATTTCTGTAAGTTTCAATGAAGAAAGTAGTTTGAACACTGCACAAGGTTTGTTCTCAAATTACTTTTGTATATTAGCAAAATATTTGATTGACAATTTTGTGTGTGGTGATAGAGAACATCATGAAATCGCCAATTTTATAGCGTATAGAATGAAAACAACACATGGATACAATTTGTGGTGAAAAACTAATTGTATTTACCTCAAATTTTATCATTAAATATATAGGCTTGTGTTTAGTGTTTATTGATCAGATTATATTAAATGACAAGAATGACACTGTAGATATTAGTCTTTACATAAGCATAAACAAAGTATGGTATCATTCATTCCCACTGTTTTGTGGCCCACTTTTATTACAAAAAAAGAACATACTACATCAAATTTTTTTCTATATTATAAACATATAATACTGGAAAATACAAATATCACTGCAATTTATTTATTTTCCTTGTTCTCAGTAGGATAATAGCATTATTTTATTGTAACTGGAAAGGTTGACAAAGATGTTTATTATAAATTAAGTTATAATGATGAGAAGTAGCCAAAGTATATCATATTCCTTTCTAAATAGAAGGTAGGTGAATGATTCTTGGGTAGTGGAGCAAATCCTTAATTTCTACACTAAGTACTTGGCACAAGTGTATACCTGCACATTTGAAGTAAGTATAGTCTGCAGCAAAGTATCTTATAAAACACTCAGAAAAGATTGATGAAGCTAAGAAGTGCATGCTGACAGGAGACTAATATAGCTGTCTCCTGAGAGGCAAAGCCAGTGCATGTCAAATGCAGAGATGAATGCTAGCAGCTAACAATTGAACTGAGAACAGGATCCCAGTTAGAGGAATAGAGAAAGGATAGAAAGGGCTGAAGAGGCTTGCAACCCCATAAGAGCAACAATGCCAACCAACCAAAGTTCCCAGGGACTAAACCACATTGCCCCAGTTGCGTATATAGTAGAGGATGGCCACATTAGGCACCAATGGAAAGAGAAGCCATTGTTCCTGCTAGGCTGGACCCCCAATGTTTAGGGGAGAATATAGGGAGCCAATGAGAGGGATGGATGGGAAGGAACACCCTTTATAGAAGAAGAAGAGGGATGGCATGAACTTATGTCCAGGAAAAAGAGGAAAGGGAATAACATTTGAAATGCAAATAAAAAAAGAACCAATAAAGGAAAAAATTAAAATTAATTATAGTTGGATAAAGTTTGATGTGAGAAATAAAATAATTTTTATTAAAAAAAATCAACTGTAAAAAATAATAAAACAAAACACTCAGATATATTGCCCTCTTATGATGTAAGTAATCCTTGCTCAAATACATACAAATGTATGCATAGACATGCATGATTAACAAAATACAAGTTTGATATTTGAATTATATATTTAGAAAATGATTTTCTTTCACCAAAAGATTGAAGTAAAAAAATTAGCCAGATGAGGGTATAAGATAGGATATGTTAAGAAAATTGGCCACTGATTATAAATGATTGTAAGTACATGAAACAAATGTTGCTGCAGAAAGCTATCATGTACTGATAAATAAATCATGCTTTTAGCTCCTAACCAATTTAACTAAACTCACAAGAAAATATCATGAACTCAATAGCTCTCATAACACACATATTTTTTATATTGCTTAATAATTTCAAAATGAAGACATGATCAGAATTGCTGTTTTGTCCATATCTTTTGTTTTCTCTTTACTTTCTAATCAAGCACTCAAAAGCAAAGATGGAAATCCTCTCTGTAAAAGAGATAAATACCATATCTTATTTATGAGAGACACACTGACATGAACTTTTAAAGTGTTTGCTATTTTCTAGGTTATCATGTCAACACAATCTCACAATGAAAGTCATTTGTTTCCATCTTTAAAGGTCAGATAAAGAAAGATCGAGTTCAGAATAGTGCTTCAATTGAGTATAATTTATCGTGTATAGACATCTGTCCATAATAAACACTGTACTTTTTTACAGAAATACAACAAACCACAAATATGCCTTGGCATTGGCCTTTTCAATGGATGAAATCAACAGGAATCCTGATCTTTTACCAAATATGTCTTTGGTTATAAAACATACTTTGAGTTATTGTGATGGAAACACTGCACCCCATATATTTAAAGAAAAAATTTATAGGCCTTTACCTAATTATATCTGTAATGAAGAGACTATGTGTTCGTTTCTGCTTATAGGACTGAATTGGATGTCATCTATATCACTTTTTAAAGACTTGGATATCTTCTTATTTCCATGTGTGAGTTATCATAGGCAAGAAATTCTTCACATCATTTCTCCATGGGAAACTTTGATAAATATTAAGAAAATAATGGATGAGATTGGACTTGTGCTTATATCAATCTATATAGTTCCACAGTACTTACTAATCTGAGACATGATAGGCCTTCTGCTAGGCGTGACCTCCAGAAATCGACAGATTCCAGAATGGAAGAGGAGAGGAGGCCATGAAGAATTGAATCTGGCATGATGGCAGAGAGAAACTTGCAGTCTTGACTGACCGGCAGTCAGAGTGTTTCTTAATTTATACAAATCTCATTATTCAGAGATTGATTCATGTTGTTCTGTAACCTAGAAAATATTATTTCTATCCCCAGATATGTGTGGTCTTCATCTTGCTCATAAGTTTAGATTTTCATTGTTAAATTTTCAAATAACACATTTATCACTTACCATCATGGTGGTGTTATAAGTTTAGTTATCAGTTACAAACTATGAATTATCAGAATTTTAGTTTACAAATATTTTATCTATAAGCCAACTTTTAATTATCTGGAGTACTTTTTTGCAAAGACATGATGACAAACCATTTTTAGCCTGGCAGCTCATGATATTTCAGTGACACAAGACAGATTGAAAAACCTCCAATCCAGTCTACGAAGTTAGCCATTTTACCCACAGTGAGTGCTTGACCAACCATTAAGGATCAGAGTGCCCATTGTCATTAGAACCTTTGTCAAAATTTCATCAGCATACTGCTATAGTTATTATAAATCATTTAAAAATATAATTTGTTGCTATGTATTATCTTTGGTTTTCTTTTGTTTTCTCCTCATAAGATGCAAAAGTGGACCTTCCTAAATGAACATTTCTAAACGAGGGTGGTTATGGGGTTATAGTACCTCATTCTTTTATATCTTTCCACATGATTATTTTTCTGTCATTATAAGAAAATTTGTATGTTGGAGATAACTCCATTCAATCTAACTTTGCTATGTCTAATTGCTTCAAGAAATACAACTTATGAGTCTGATATATTTTGCAGCAAATTTGCTTGGTTATTTAGTAGGATGAGGTTTTTAATAGTATATGCTGCTAACACTTTTAGGCAGCCAAATTGTGTTTACATTTTTAAATTTACTTTGTATTGATTATCTTTTTCCCGAGTATGATAAAGGTAGATATTCACAGAGTATACTGGAGCCTTATCCTGAAAAGAAGATCTATAGCATCTTTATGTGAGTCACATCCTCTAGTGTACAAGCAGTACCTACAAGTAGAGCAAGCAAAGAATATGTGTTCCTAAAAGCTAAAGAAGTATTATGCATTAGACATTCCTGTTAAATAGAGGAAGTATTTCTAGATTAAGGCATAAATGCCTTCTTGAAAAGAATTAGCCAAATAATCCCAAGTTGTAATTATATTAAAATCTCTCCAAACATTGAATACACAGATAACATGACAAAAACTGAATGACAGAACAGAAGTTATTATAACAAGCAAATATGTTTTGTTATATTTTGACAATCAGCTGTGCTTGCTGTTTCCATTAGAAATGGATGTACCAGGCTTCCAAATTTGCTCATTTGAATCTGTGATGAGAGGAAAAGTCATAGGTAATCAACAACTGTTTGTAGGTAAATATGATTACAAGTTTTTTAAACTACACTCCACCTCATGCTGCTCTCTGTATTGTAGTTCCTTCAGATTTCCTATGGACCTTTCCATTCCATCTTCAGCGATAATGAACAATTTCCGTATCTCCATCAGATGACCCCAAAGGACACGTCACTAGCATTGGCAATGGTCTCCTTCATACTTTACTTCAACTGGAACTGGGTTGGCCTTATCATCTCAGATAACGATGAAGGCAATCGATTTCTCTCAGAGTTGAAAAGAGAGACCCAAAACAAGGAAATTTGTTTTGCCTTTGTGAACATGATGGCAAACAATGAGATTACATTCGATCACAAAAATGAAATGTACTACAACTAAATTGTGATGTCATCCACAAATGTTATTATCATTTATGGGGAAACAGATAGTATTATTGAATTGATCTTCAGAATGTGGGAATCTCCAGTTATAAAGAGGATTTGGGTCACCAAATCAGAGTTAGATTTCCCGACAAGTAAGAGAGACTTAACTCATGGCACATTCTATGGCACTCTGGCATTTCTACACCACCATGGTGAGATTTCTGGATTTAAAAATTTTGTAGAGACACGGTACCATCTCAGAAGCAGAGATTTAAATCTATTAATACCAGAGTGGAAGTACTTTAGCTATGAAGCCTCAGCATCTAACTGTAAAATATTGAGGAACTATTCATCCAATGCCTCATTGGAATGGTTAACAGAACAGAAGTTTCACATGGCATTTAATGATTATAGTGATAGCATATACAATGCTGTGTATGCCATGGCCCATGCCCTCCATGAGAGTCATCTGCAAGAGGTTGATAAACTGGAAATAAGAAATGGGAAGGGAGCAAGTACTCACTGCTTGAAGGTAGAGTTTCTTTATTTTTTCTATTTTTATTGGATAATTTCTGGTTTTACATTTCAAATGATAGTCCCTTTCCTTCACTTCAAACTCCCCTCCCTCTACTTCTATGAAGATGTTCTCACTCACCCCTACCCACTCACAACACCCTGCCATTGCTCTGCGTTGTCCATCTCATCCAGAATTTCTAGTTTTGTAGAGCATAGGCTTTTATAGTAGGATGTGGTTTCGGGTTTTGTTGTTGTTGTTGTTCTTTATTTTAAATTTCTGTAGTTACTCTTATGTCTCCCTTTTAATTTCTGATTCTGTTAATTTGGATACTGTCTCTGTTCTTGATGATTAGTCTGGCTAAGGGTTTACATATATCTTGTTGATTTCTCAAAGAAACTGCTCCTGGTTTTGTTTTTTCCTTGTATAGTTCTTTTGATTTCATCGCTGAGTTTGATTTTTCCTTCAGTCTACCTCTGAGTCTGATTTTTTTCTTGAGCTCTCAGGTGTTCTGTCAAAAGCTGTCAGCCTGCTAGTGTATGCAAGCTCCAATGTTTTCCTTTTAGATTTTTTTTTTTTGGAGTCACTCAAACTATGAGTTCTCCTCTTAGTGCTGTGTTCCTTGTGTCCAAAAGGTTTTGGTATGTTGTGCCTTCCTCTACATTACATTCTCAAAAGTTTTTAATTTCATTTCTTTCTTTATTTCTTTCATGATTAAGTTATCATTAAGTAGACTGTTGTTCAACTTCCATGTGCATGTAGGCCTCCTTTGTTTTTGTTGTTTTTGCAGACCAGCTTCAGTCCACGGTGACCTGAGAGGATGTATGGTGATATTTCCATTTTCTTGTATCAGTTAAGGCCTGTTTTATGTATGATTGTATAGTCAGTTTTTGAGAAGGTTCCATGAGATCCTAAAAAGAAGGTATATTCTTTTTCTTTTAGGATGAAATGTTTTACAGATACCTGTTTACTCCATTTGGCTCATAACTTCTGTTTGTTTCAACTTGTCTCTGTTGAGTTTCTGTTTCCATGATCTGTCCATTGATGAGAGTGAGGTGTTAAGGTCTCTGACTATTATTATGTGTGATACAAGGAATGATTTATCTTTAGTAAATTTATTTTATAATAGTGGGTTCCATGGCATTTGGAGTATAATGTTCAGAAACAAGGGTTCATCTTGTTAGATTTTTCCTTTGATGCATATGAAATGGCCTTCCTTAACTTTTTTGATATCTTTTGGTTCAAAGTTGATTGTATTCAGTATTAGAATGGCTACTCCAGATTGTTTCTTTTGACTATTTGTGTGTAAAGTTTTGCCACCCTTTCCCTCTGAGGTACTGTCTGTCTTTGTCACTGAGGTGTATTTCCTCTATGCAGTAAAATGCTGAGTTCTGTTTATGTCTCTACTCTGTCAGTCTATATCTTTTTATTGGGGATTTGCAGAAATATATTGTGTATATTTGTTTTTGTTATGGAATATCTTGTTTTCTCCGTCTTTGTTAATTGAAGTTTTTGCTGGGTTTAGTATCCTGGCTGGCATTTCTGTTCCCTTAGGGTCTGTATGGCATCTGCCTAGGGTCTTCTAGCACTCATCTTTATGTTGAGACTCTGATACAATTCTTATAGGTCTGCCTTTATGTTACTTGGCCATTTTTCCTTACTGCTTTTAATAATCTGTCTTTATTTTGTGGATTTGGTGTTTTAAGTATTATATGATGGGAGAATTTTTTTTGGTCTAATCTGTTTGGAGTTCTGTAGGCTCCTCATACGTTCCTTAGGCATCTCCTTTTTAGGTTAGGAATGTTTTCTTCTATAATTTTGTTGAAGGTATTTTTGGCCCTTTCAATTTGGGAATCTTTACTGTCTTCTAAATGTATTATCCTTAGGTTTGGTCTTCTCATGGTTTCCTGGATTTTCTGAATTTTGTGGCTTAGGGCCTTTTTATATTTTGTATTGTCTTTGACTATTATGTCAATGTTTTCTATAGTATCTTCTGCCCCTGAGATCTTGTTTCTATATCTTATATTCCATTGGTGAATCATATATCTGTGACTCCAGATCACTTTCCTAGATTTTCGATTTCCAGGGTTGTTTCCCTTTGTGAATTCTTTATTGTTCCTCTTTCCATTTTTAGATCCTAGATGGTTTTGTTCAATCCCTTCACCTTATTGGTTGTGTTTCCTGGTAACTCTCTAAGGGATTTTTTTTTGTTTTCTCCTTAAAGGCTTATATTTGTTTTATTGTGTTGTTCTGTATTTTTTAAAGGGAGTTATTTATGTCCTTCTTAAAGTTTTCTCTCATTATCATGAACTGTGTTTTTAAATATGAATCATGCTTTTTTGTGTGTTGCATTATCTAAGACTTGCAGGCCAGATGGATTCTATCCCAGGTTCCTCCATGGTTCCTGTGCTCTATGTGCTTCTCATGGATACCTCTTTGTACAGTTATTGTAGCAAAACTGGTGACTCACCTGCGGATTTAGGAGTGAGAGCACTTCTGAGAGACCAGTTCCCTCTGGGCAGGTTTTGGGTCCAGAGGATATGCAGATGGAGACCACAAGGATCTGTACAGTTTCGTCTAATAGATGATGTTTGATATTTTCAATCACCTAGCCATTTAGAATTTCTCAGATGCACCCACTTAATGAAATCATAAATATTTTCCAAAATAGATTGGTTTCTGAACATTTTTTAAAGAAAAAAAAATCTAGTGACTGTGATAAATGTGAATGGAAAATGAAGGCAAAGTTTATCAATTAAAATTTGTAGTTTCATAGGGAGCACCTTAATATCCATCAGCATACTCCTTCCAATATTCAATATAAACAGTACTTCTTCATGACTTTTATCTATGATGAGAATATGAATTTTTATGTATACTCATCAATTGTTTGGAAATCATTTTAAGGAATGGTTTTCATTAGGGTACTCCAGTGATTCTGCCCACAGTGAATCCTCTGGGTAACTTATTTTGTTTCTGAGAGTAATTAAAGAAGAAAGAGAGTTCGTAGTCTGTTCTATCTATAAAAATATATTTATAGGTGTGGATGTACCTTTCTCACTGTGAATAGGTGTATTTGTTTAGACTTTCTGTGTATCTGTGTTTATATCAATTTTGCCTTGGACATGCATGTCTATGTATCTGTATGACTGTGGATGTGTGCAAAATTTTTTCTATTTATGAATTTCTTTCTATAAGTGTTTCCGGATATGTGTGTATGTTTCTTCGTGTCATTGTCAGATCATATGTCTTAGTGTACCATTGTATTTATTTTGTGAGTGTTTGTATGTGCTTATACATATTTGTATCTGCTTTACTGTGTATGTGCCTACCTATTTCTTTGGGCTTGTCTTGGTTTTACCTGCCTTTTAGTAATTACGTGTGAGTCTAAATGTCACTGGGTATAAATATCATTCAAGACTGGTGCTTATATTTTTTTTTCTTTTCTTTTTTTCAGAGCTGGGGACCAAACCCAGGGCCTTGCGCTTGCTAGGCAAGCGCTCTACCGCTGAGCTAAATCCCAAACCCTGGTGCTTATATTTTATACATCTCCCTGTGTGTTGCTGTATTTCTGTATTTGGGTGATTGTGTATGAATGCCTGAGTGTGTGTGTGTTTATATGTGTGCAAGTGTATGTATTTTGTGTAATTTCATAATTGTGCTCATATATACATATAAATACATATATATACATATATATAATATAATTTTTGTGCCTGAATATATACATCTGTGTGTCAACATATATATATATATATATATATATCTTTGTGTGGAAATATGTGAAGAGCTTTATTATTTGTGTTACTCAGAAAAGCTATGAGCCTCTCTATGTTTTATGGTGTTTTTGTATGTGTGAGCGCATGTGTGTGTGTTTGTGTGTGTGTGTGTGTTTTGCATATCTCTGTTTGATTCTCTATTTTTTGCAGTTTGTGTTTTGTTGTACTGTCTGAGAGAATAGAAATTCTTGGATTATTATGATAATTTCGTTTTTAGAATATTTTATTTTTTATTTTATTGTCTATTTTAAATATATATTTAAAATTTTATCCCTTTTCCTGTTTTCCCCTCCAGAAACCTTTTAATCCACAATATTTTCTGGGATGGTGTCTCTCCCCCAACCACCCACTACCTCTCAACTCCCCAACCTGACATTCCCCTATACTAGGGCATCAAGACTTGACTGTAACAAGGGCCTCTCCTACAAGTAATACCTGACAAAGGTATCCCCTGTTACATTTGCAACTGGAGCCATTGGTCCAGGCTTGTGTACTCTTGGGATGGTGATTTAATCCCTGGGACCCTATGAGTTCTGGAGTTCCTGGTCCCTTGATATTGTTGTTCTTCTTAGGGGTTGCAAACCCTTCAGGTCCTGTATTTTGATCATTCCTCCACTGGGGAAATATTTTTCAATTCAATGTTTTGCCATTTTCTCTGTATAGGTCAGGCTCTTACATGCATGGTCTTTTGTCAGTTGTTTGGTTACACCCGCTCATGAATGGTATTTGTATATAGGATCATCCCATTGACTTAAGTCTTTGGATAGCCTTTCTTTCAGATTCAATTTGTCAAATGTATTTCCTCCTTCCCTTTTGTTCCCCCTTTCTTGAAGGATATCTGGATTTTTTCTTCTTCCTATTATAAATTCAGGTTGTCTTTGAATAATATCTTGATTATTCCTTGCTTTTGGGCTAATAGCCACTTTTTAGTGAGGGCATACCTTGCACATTCTTTTGTGGTTAGATTACCTCATCCAGGATGATATTTTCTAGTTCCATCCATTAGTACTTCAAATTTCTGAAGAATTGTTTTTAAAAGCTGAGCAGTTTCAACTGTTCAACCATGTCACATTTTCTGAATCCAATCCTCTGTTGAAGGACATCTGATGTTTTCAGTTTCTGAAAATCCTTTGAACATAGAGGAGCATGCATCTTCTACACATCCTTGCAAGTGTCTACCATAATCTGATCTTAGCCATTCTGACCAGTGTGAGGTGGAATCTCAGAGATATTTTGATTTCTGTTTACCATATTACTAAGGATTCTGAATACTTCTTTAGGTGCTTCTCAGCTATTCATTATTTCTCCATTAAGAATTCTTTGTTTAGCTCTGTAGCACATTTTAAAGGGGTTTTTGATTCACTTGAGCCCAACTTCTTGAATTCTTTGTATATATTGGATATCAATACTTTATTGTCTGTAGAATTTTTTAAGATATTTTCCCAATTGGTTGGTTGCTGTTTTGCTTTAATGACAGTGTCCTTTAGCCTATGGAAGCTTGGAATTTTATGAGGTACCATTTGTTCATTCTTGATCTTAAAGCATATGTCATTAGTGTTCTATTAAGGAAATGCCCCATGTGCTCATGTGTTTGAGGCTCTTCCCCACTTTCTTTTCTATTAGTTTCAGAGTATCTGCTTTTACGTGGAAGATGTTGATCCACTTGGCCCACTCTCTACCTACTTATTCAATATAGTACTTGAATTACCAGCCAGAACAATTAGGCAAGAAAAGGAGGTCAAAGGGATAAAAATTAAAAAGAAGTCACTATTTGCAAATGTTATGGTAGTATACTTAAGAGACCACAAAATTCCACTAGAAAACTCCTACCACTCATAAACAACTTCAGCAAATTGGCTGGATATAATATTATACGAAGAAATCAGTAGACTTTCTCTACTCAAAGAATAAACAGGTTGAGAAAGAAATTAGGGAAAAGTCACCCTTCAAAATAGTCACAATTATTATGAAATATCTTGGTATAACTCTAACCAAGCAAGTGAAAGATCTGTGTGACAAGAAATACAAAACTCTGAAAAGAAATTGAAGAATATCTCAGATGGTAGAAAGATCTCCCATGCTCATGGAGTGGCAGGATAAATATAGTAAAAATGAACATCTTGCCGAAAGCAATAAACAGATTCAATGCAGCACCCATGAAAATACAAAGACAATTTTTCAGAGTTAGAAAGATAAATTAGCAAATTCATTAGGAAAATCAAAACAACAACAGAACAGCAAAAATTATTCTCAACAATTAAAGAACTTGGGGAATCACCATCCCTAAAGTCCAGCTTTATTAAAGAGAAATAGTGTAATAAAAAGTACATGGTATGAGTATAGAGGCAGGCAGGTAGATCAAAGGGATAGAATTGACCGCCCAGAAATGAACCCACACATCTATGGTCACTTGATCTTTGATAAAGACACTAAAACTATACTGTAGACAAAAGACAGAATTTTCAATAAGTGGTCCTGGTTCCACTGGAGGTCAGGATGTAGAAAAGAATGGCAATTGATCTAATTTTTATTGGCATGTGCAAAGCTCAAGTCCAACTGTGTAAAGGACCTCCATATAAAACCTGGTAATTTCATGTCTCCAATTGCTTTTGTTGTGATTTCTCTTTTATTGTTTAAATGATGTTGCTTTAATTATAATAAATTTTATGATTTAACGGTATGGTATGCACATTTTTGTGCAATGGTTATCTTTCAGTTAAACTCCTTTCTCAGAAAGACCCACTTTACTAATCCTCTTGGGGACAAAGTGATTATGAAACACAGAGAGAGAGTGCAGGAAGACTATGACATTGTTCACATTCAGAATTTCTCACACCTTCGGATTAAGGTGAAGATAGGAAAGTTCAGCCCATATTTTCGACATCGTGAAAACTTTCACTTATATGGAGACATGGTTGAGTTGGTCACAGGAAGTAGAAAGGTGGGTGTGTATTAACTTATTGATTTATACTACACAGCAGTAACATGACAATATATTGAAATGAAACATTTTGTCCTATCAGAAATATTATCTAAAATATAATGAATATAAAACCATTGTTCACCACTGTTTGGTATTCTTTCTTTAAAGTGAACTATATTCTCTTCATATCATTGCTGTTATTACACAGTATGCTTCTCTGTAACTTAAAGCTCTAGAGCACATTCTAATACAAGTGAGACTAATGTTACATAATACAAGTGTTACATAAGGTTACATAATTCTAACACTTGTCATTATACTAAAAAATATTTTCCATATAATACAGGGAAATATACCAAGTTTACTAATGAATACAATTAAAAATTCATATTCAAAGAAACATCAATTTTTAATAAACTTTAAGATGTACTTCACACGTTTGAGTTAGATGATTGAAATACAAAGGAATAAGTATACAGAACTAGTACAACAGACAAAGAAATAGCTATTAAAACCCATCATGTACAGCAATAACAGCAACCAGAAAAAAATAATTTTCAACTATAGATGGATATTTTGGTAATATTCTCTAAATGTAATCAATGACAACACAGATTTTTTATATTTGAAGATATTCCTTGGTACTTTCAGAAGGTCTGGAGACTCATTCACAAACAAGAGGAGAACTTTTCTCAATAATGTTGAAGGAAAATTTAAAATGTGTATTAATAGGAAAAAAGGAAATTAGACAATATCTTTGATTGATATGTATGAAATAATTCTTAAATAAAACCCCTACCAAAGGAAAAGAACACACAACAGAAAGATCATACTCTGAGAACAGAGATAATTTAATCCAGAGATGCAAACATGGTTGCATGTATGCAGATTTTTGAGTGTAATATAACACACAACACAGAATTATTTTCTGTAAGCATTCAGAAATGTCTGTTAACCAAGCTCAAAATTCATTCAAGTTAAAGAAATAAATCAAGTAATAGAACAGAAGGAACACATAATGACATGACATTTTCTTTCACAAACCTCTACATTATTCATGCAGAGAAAATTATTATCCATGAAAGTCAGAAATAAGAGGTAGTTTTATTGGTTCATGTTTTTATCCAAGTAATTTAGATTCAGTGGTCTGAAAATCACTGTTTCTTGCCAGTCTCCCTTACAATATGAGGCTAAACCTGCCATATGTGATATGAAAATACTTAAATTAATGTGAAGCATAAACATATGCCCTTTTTGGTACTCTAATTCAAAATAGTCTTTAATATAGTACAGTGTTAACATAAATTTAGAGAAAATAATGGGGTAAAAAGAGAAAATATTCTCTGATCTTTATTATGAGAACTAATCTACAGATACTTTATGGTAAAACCCTGTTTCCACAATTTGAAAATGATAGGAAGAACTCTTTGAAATTTCAATTAATTTTAAACAGTCTAATTTTTTAATCCAGCCTTTTCCAGTATTTTCAGCCACTATGCAGCAGTTTGACCACATAAAACACTCCATATTTATCACTTTATTATTTCCAATTATATTAAACCAGTATCTGCATAGTCCATTGTTTATTCTTACACAATTTTTCGTGCTTTAAAATGGTAATTTATTCAAGATCATGTTTGTTATCAGTGACTGAAAGACATACTGTTCCTCACTCAGATATCTTCAAATACTAACTTGCTTCTTTGTTGCTTTAATTAAACTTGATCATAAGGAATGCAAAGAGGAAGGGTGATTTGAGGTATGACAGTCAAAGAAAGACAAGTGTGGATATCTGGAGATTGGAACGAAGGGGACGATCTCAAAAGCACACTATTTACTGTATATACTTCCCACAGTGAGATGGGAAATCTTATATTAATTACTAATTTAAAAATGCATGAAAGACATTAGGGCAGGCTTGTTGGCTGAGAAAATATCCCAATTAAAGTTCCCACTCTCTGTTCACAGTACTTAGTGCAAAATTGAAAATAATTAACTAAGAAAACATCAGGCTGAAAGTTCTAGTTTTTACACATAGCTCACCATCAGATCTTTTCTTCTGAATAACAAGACATTAAAAATTATCCACCATTTCTTCAATGTATTTCCAATATTCATAACTGGTCAGAGTGAAATGGAAATCAGTTGGTATACATAAAAGAAGCTCATTGAATCATAATATAATAATATAACACACAAATAGCTAAAACTCATTATTAGTATGTGTCTAATTTTTTCTCAGATGCCATCCTCTGTGTGCAGTGCAGATTGTAGTCCTGGATTCAGAAAAATCTGGAAGGAAGGAATGGCAGCCTGCTGTTTTGTTTGCAGCCCCTGCCCTGAAAATGAAATTTCTAATGAGACAAGTGAGTGTTTGCTGCTCTGATAAATATGACAAATATATATGCTACTCTTGTGCCCCCCTGGGATTATGAAGTCAATTAAAGACAACTGAAAATATAGTATATCCTATATATTATGTATCTAATTTTTCTAATTTACTAGTTGTAGATATAAAAGTAATTAACAAAGTCATGCCAAAACAAAAAACAAACAAACAAATACATATAACTTTTGCCTTGAACCACATATTGACTCATTGAAAATTCATAGCAGATTACATTTTCTCAAAAATACTTTAGTAAATAAAGCTGCAATATAAGGAAATTCTCCACAAGATTTTTCACAACCATTAAACTATTGTAAAACAACATGTACTTTAGATTTTAGTCACAATTTGTAACAAAATTAAAGTACTAATATTTTATCAATATATTATTCGTATATATGATTATGCACACCATCTACATATAGGGCTCATGAAGGATTGAATGTAATAGAAAATCTACTGGATTAGATCATGAGACTGCTAGGTACACAAATCCATGTTGTCTTTAAGATTAATATAGAAGACAAAAGTATTTGAAAATTTAAGAGAAAATCCTATATACATAAAATTCTGAAAATCATATTCGAAGCCAGATGTGATATGAATTCAGGGAGTAGAGAATAAAGGTTAAACCTTGATTTAGAATGTATGATGAAACTCAAACTCAGCATATTATATCCACACCCATTATTAAAATTATTATTTAATTTTAATTTATTTAATTTAAATCATTGTTTGCTAAGGTTTACAATCTGACTTAATTCCCATTATTCATGAAGTAGAACCAAGCAATGTATTCAGAGTTCTCTTTTGAAGTCATGAATTGCAACATTAGGGTATGCTGGAAAATAATTTCTAAAATATACTGATTTGTTTTAAATGTAAAAACAAAAAAGAATTAATATTTATATCAATGAATTTCAAAAAAGTCCATAAAACATTTCATTATATTAATTGTTATGTGTGTGGGATTTGTAATACATGTACAGGTACACATAAGAGGAAATAATACTCCTGTCATTACATTTTACATGCACTCATGAGACACCAGTGCTGAGATATGAACACACGTTCTCTGCTAGAGTAAATTATTCTATTTATAGTAAAACCAACTTCTTAGGCTTTTAGGTGACTTATCAAATAATAGCTCACCACAAAGTCATTGTTTTACATAAGAATTCTGAAAACCAAAGACTCACATCAACATTGTCTGAGATGACATAAAAATTAATTTCAGACACAACCACAGTTAATATTGTAGCCATGAAGGGAATTACAACTTTGGAATGGGATGCTATTGCTTAAGAAAAACCATCTACATTACTACACTTGCTCAAGGATTCCACTATTATTTTACTGATTTTTGTTTCTCAGTACTGATTTTTATCCTCGAATACATTCACAGATACTAAGACACATAGGAATGGAGATGAGACAAGGATGAAAGTGCTCAGCATTGCAAATGAAGAAGGGATCAAAGTGAAGTACTTCTTAGTACCAAGTATTAACAGAGGTTTTTTGTTTTGTTTTGTTTTGTTTTCTGTTTTTGTTCTCCAGTGCTAATATTAGTGAATCTCAGGGACAATAACCCACACTTTTGTTTACTTATTGGCAGATAAAGAAACATCTGAGTGTTTATTTCTTAAATGTTTTCTACTTTTCAAACGTCATTATTATATCTCCTCTCATTCTCCAACTTTTTCTTATGACTTATGTGAGGAATCATCTATATTCAAATTGCAATTTTTAATTTTACATGAACACGTACATATAAATATGTACACGTACACACAGACTACCTGTTCAATTTAGTGTTGCTTCTATGTCAATTACTTTGTGATAGTGAATACCAAAGTACCTATTACTGGTTAAATAAGAGTCATAATATGTCACAGGGAACAAATTCATAAAGCAGTCAATTATCTCAGGAAACAGTGAGTGTAGGGTTTTGTATTTAGAAAATATACCCAACAGCATTGTAGTTTATGAAAGTATCTTCTCTCAGTTTAATATTCAAATTGACATTAACATAGAACAGAAGGTGGTTTTGGAAATCTTTTCTTTCTGATAACATTAAATATGATATATCAACAATGTTAAATAGACAACAAAATAATTTCTTGCTATTATGTTTCTTTGCAACTTTATGAACATTATGAACTGAAAGAAATGCTGTGCAGAAATGTCCTTGAGATTATATTTTCAGCATCGATGCAGCATTAACATGCTTCTTTCAACAACCTTACTTGAAATACCTTTTCACTAAAGTTTCTGAAATAATACTAACTAAACTCTTCTTTGGATATCAGATATGGATCAGTGTGAATTGTCCAGAATACCAGTATGCCAACAAAGAAAAGAACAAATGCATTCAGAAAGGTGTGATTTTTCTAAGCTATGAAGACCCATTGGGGATGTCTCTTGCCTTAATAGCCTTCTGTTTGTCTGTCTTCACAGTTGTGGTATTTTGTGTCTTTGTGAAGAACCATGACACTCCTATTGTGAAAGCCAATAACAGAATCCTCAGCTACCTATTAGTCATGTCACTCATGTTCTGTTTTCTGTGCTCCTTTTTCTTCATTGGCCATCCTAACAATGCTACCTGTATCTTACAGCAAATCACATTTGGAATATCATTCACTGTAGCTGTTTCCACAGTTCTGGCCAAAACAATAACTGTGGTTCTGGCTTTCAAAATCACAGACCCAGGAAGAATGTTAAGAAACTTCCTGGTATTGGGGGCACCCAACTACATTATTCCCATATGTTCCTTATTGCAATGTATTCTGTGTGCAATTTGGCTAGCAGTTTCTCCTCCCTTTGTTGATATTGACGAACATTCTGAGCATGGCCACATCATAATCGTGTGCAACAAAGGCTCTGTTATGGCGTTCTACTGTGTTCTAGGATACTTGGCCTGCTTGGCCCTTGGAAGCTTCACTATGGCTTTCTTGGCAAAAAATCTGCCTGACACATTCAATGAAGCCAAATACTTAACCTTCAGCATGCTAGTATTCTTCAGTGTCTGGGTAACCTTTCTCCCTGTGTACCATAGCACCAAGGGCAGAGTCATGGTTGCTGTGGAGATCTTCTCCATCTTGGCATCCAGTGCAGGGATGCTTGGATGCATATTTACACCCAAAATCTACATCATTTTAGTGAAACCAGAGAGAAATTCTATCCAAAGGATCAGGGAGAAATCATATTTCTGAATATTTCAGGAATTCTGTCAAATGTAAACTTGGTATATACCCACCAAATATTTGTTTACAGTTCATGTACACAGTTTTAGAATCACTCTCACTGGTACCTCTAGTGATGCCTAGAAGTATCATATCTACCAATCTTGCATACGTTGTCCATAAAATCTTGCACTCTTCCACCTCCTTGATTTCCTCTGGGGAAACTAAAATTCTCAAATTGTTATTCAAATTTTATTCAACATCATGTTTTCATGGAGATTTGCCCCCTGGTAACATCAAATAAATTTGATGAGGCAGTTGAATCTGTATTCTTACACAGAATATGAGTTCCAGGACAGACAGGAATTACACATCAAAACCTTCTATTAAATAAAATGATCAATTAGACTAAAAAACAAACTAAGGATCAACAAGATAAAATCAGGATAGATTTTCTGACTTCAAGGAGTACATACATGGCAGGATGTTGTCTCTTCTTCCAGTTGTTCTTCAAGATATTGGTCAATAGTCTAAGGAAAATTCTTTTCTGATCTAAAACAAAAAAAAATGTTATTTCCAACAATGGACAGAAGTCTTCAACCAGTGTGTTTGAATTAGGGAATAGTTGGAGGATCCTTAGAAGGAAGGTTACTCATAGGAAGACTGGCAATCTTAAATAACCTGGAAAAAAATTCTCAGAATCTGAGCCATTAACCAACTAGCAGCATACACCAGCATGATATGGTGCCCCAACCATATGCAACATAGGAATGGCCTGGTCTGGCCTCAGTGAGAGAAGTCACACCTAACCCCCAAGAGACATGTGGCTCAAGGAATTTGGAAGGTGTGGGGATTTTGTAGGTGGGGATTTCCTCTTCGAGTTGGGGGAGGAGTTATGATATGAGGAAGAGTCAGGGGGAAGACTAGGAAAGGGTTAATGAGTACACAGTAAAAATAAAATAAGAAAACATAAAAAAACTAAAACAAAATTGAATTAAATAGGCTTGTAGATATGTCAACATGCAATTATATTACAGTTATGGAAGGGATAGGTAAAACCCCTGATATTGGTATATAACTAATTTTTCTTCGAGTCTGCCCTAGGTATGCCATTCTGATTGAGGTCCCGTAATTACAAAATTCTGGAAGAAAGAATTGGGAGGTAGATGCTTTGATTATACTGCTTCCTAGAAAATGAATTTTCCAAAAAGACAATTGAGTTCATGCAACTGCACTAAATCTTCACATTTATTAATTCTCTTCCCACAATGGGATACTGTATGGGTCTCAAGTGCATCAGCATTAACCAAAAAGAAAAAGAAATAAAGGAAAAATCATTTCCCTAAGTTAGTCTTCATAGACCATTAACAATGTCCCCTTAAGGAATACATTCTGCAGTAACATCCACTTTTCCTCACTGAAAATCTGTGGATGTTGTCATTTTCGCAAAGAAAGATTTGATAATTGAACTACGTTTTAAGGGATTTCTATGCAAATTTATTATACTAACTGATCTCCTCTAAAATTACATTCATACCATATTTCCATGTTCAATTTTAATATTTATTTATTCTTTTTGACATTTAACTATGAGTTCCTATATATTCTATGGACAACATGTAAGTGAATGAGATAGTGGAGAATAGAAAACGTGAAAAAGGTACCTGTTGGATGTAGGAAATCAAGATTCAAGACCTCTGTTAAGTTGATGAAGAGGATAAATGATTAAATTTAACATTAAAAACTGCTAAAGAAGAGACTGAAGACTTTATTCATGGACTAGACATTCCCATTGTCTTGTTTCCATTGTCATGGTTCCAATATCTGCACACAAACATCATGATTAATAAGCAAGTTGGGGAGGACACGGTTTATTCAGCTTATGTCTATGCTGTTCACCACCGAAGGAAGTCAGGAATGGAATTCATTCAGGTCAAGAATCAAGAAATGATGCAGAGGGAATGAAGGGATGTTTCTTACTAGCTTGCTTACCCCGACTTGTTAAGCTTGATTTCTTATAGAACCAAAGACCACCAACCCAGAAATGGCACCACCCATAATAGACTGGGTCCTCCCCTGTTAATCATTTATTGAGAACATGGCTTACAGCTCACTCTCATGAAGGCATTTCCCCAACTGAGACTTCTTTTTCTGTAATAACTCCAGCTTGTGTCAAGTTGACACACAAATCTAGCCAGTACACACATTTAAAAATTTCTCATGATTTGATATCTACAAATTTGTAGATACTTTTTGATCCATTATGTATAGAGCACAATGAATCTTATATTTGATATTTTATACAAACCCAGTTTATTGTGCTGCACTGTAATGGATTAAAATGTTATTGCAGAATTAGCCACAATTATTCAAATTTATGTTGTCATTTATAGAACCAACATTATTCAAAAGATTATTTGTTTACTGTTGGTTACATATGAATTGGAAAATGTTATATTTAACCTGTAATAATTTACATGGAAATCATTATCTTTAAAGTACATTTGTGGCCAGTATGAGTGCAAAGCAGTTAAGTCCCTTAACATTAAATATGATGAACTGAATCCACCTCAGGTCTATTTATTAAAATGAGAAAGCCTAACCCTAGTAGGTGTCTTATGGAAACCATACATCCTTATATAATATATACTCAAAATTATTACATAAACCCATATAAAGCCATTTCTAATAAAACAAATAAGAATCAACATAATATAGAAAAGTAAATACACCAAAATTTTCACAAAAATTGTTTTTATTGTTTTATTTATCTGTATGTCTGTGCAGTATGTACAGATGACAACCTTATCCCTCACTGCCTTTCTGCTGGAAGTGGGCTTTACAATTCCCCTCTCCCTACTGTAGGGCATTGGATCTAAATAGCTATTTCCTAAGTTGAATTGAGGCATTCTATCTTGGGAACTTTGCTTTGTTAAGTTTTTTGAGTTCTGTGTACTTTATCCTATGTTTTCTGTACTATTTTTGCTAATGTTGAATTATTAGTAACTATAAACCCTACATGTACTTTTGGTTTTGCGTTACTTCACTCATAGTGATATTTTTAAGTTCCATCCATTTTTGTGAAAACTCAGGATGTCCTCCTTCTTAATAGCTGAATAGTATTCTATTGTATAAATGAACCACATTTTTTCTATCCATTATTCTGTTGTGGGACATCTGGATTGTTTCCACATTTTAGGTATCACAAAAAGACCACTATGAACATATTGTAACATGTATGCTTGTGGCATTGCGGGGTATATTTTGGGAATATACCCAAGAGTATTGTAGCTGGATCTTCAGATAGTTCTACATCCAATTTTCTGAGTAATCTCCAGATTGATTTTAAAGTGGCTGAAACTGTTTGTAATTCCATCAGGAATGGAGGAGTGTTCCTATTTTCCACATCCTTCACAACATGTGCTGTCCCCAGAGGTTTTGCTATTAACCATTCTGATTTGTGTGAGGTGGAATCTCAGGGATGTTTTGATTTACCTTTCCCTGTTCACTTTCTACTTTGAACATTTCTTTAAGTGATTCACATCCATTCTCTATTCCACTGATGTGATTTCTTTGTCTAGTTCCATACCACATTTTTAAATTGGGTTTTTGGTTTCTTGATGGTTAGCTTCTTAACTTCTTTATATATTTTGAATATTAGTTCTCTATTTGATGTGGGGATAGTGAAGATATTTTTCCAATCTGTAGATTGCAGATTTGTCTTATTGACTATTTTCTTGGTCTTACAGAAATTTTCCAGTTTCATGAGGTTCCTTTTATCAATTCTACATCTTAGAGTCTAAGGTATTGGAGTTCTGTTAAAGAAAGTACATAAATTTCCCCTTGAGCCAATAAAATTAAAGTAATTTGCCAATTTTTCTTCTATTCGATTCAGTGTATGTGGTTTTATGTTGAGGTGCTAATCAACTTGGTATTGAGCTTTTTGCAAGGTGACAAATATGGATCTATTTTAATTTTGCTACATTGTGACTGCCAGTTAGACTAGCACCATTTATTGAAGAAGTTTTCTTTTTCCGTTTTATATTTTTTCTTCTTTGTCAAAGATCTACTGTCTTTAAGTATGTGGTTTCATTTCTGGGTCTTCAATTCTATTCCATTGATCAATGAGTCCATATCTTTACGAATACAGTGCAGTTTTTATAACTATTGCTCTGTAGTACAATTTGAGGTCAGGGATATTGACTCCCCCAACAGTTCTTGTGTTGTAAGGAATTGTTTTCACTATTCTGGGTTTTTTTGCATTTCTACTTGAATTTGAGAATTGCTTTTCCATGTCTTTGAAGAATTGTGTTTGGATTTTATGGAGATTGCAATGATCTGTGCTGGGGATAACATACGATGACAAGGACTGCCAGCAGTAGGCCAGGATGGAGACATCTCAGAAGCCTGTGGCAGCTCCTTGTAAAGTAGGGTGATGTCTTGGTGTGTGAGAAGCAGGAGACACATCCCTCCAGGGTACCTGCCATCTGAAATAAGAGGCTGGCTGCAGTAGGCCTGGATGGAGACATTTCAGTTGTCCTCAGAAGCTCCTTGTAAAAACTGGTTGTTCCCATTTCTCCTAATCTTAGTACTGGGCAGTGGCTGCATAGATTTCATCTGTGCATGACTGCCTTTCAGTTGGCCTTGTTGTGCATAATTATTCTATTATATCTGACTTTACCACTTCTCCCTCCTTCTGCTCTGGTGAATTCTATCAAACATTAATATTATAATTTTACAACACTCACCTCTCATACTTATACACCCCTAGCACGCATATTAAACCGGATAAGTCTAACTAACTTTCGCATGCACACACACACACACACACACACACACACACACCCTACAGATTGCCTTTAGTATTGTTTGAAGGTCAGTGTTTGGGTAGGAGAATTTAAACTATGAAATTTATTTGATGTCCTGTTGTACTAGAAGATAGAGGTTGCATCTCTCATAGGGACAGCAGTCATATAAATGAGATTAAGACATTGGGGAGCACTGAATCCCTACCATCTCTAACCTTGATGTACACTCAGCTTGAACTTAGCTCCTGAGCCTTTACCAATATATGTTGATTCATAATAGTTTTGATAATGTACTAAAATCTGTAATTTCTGAAACATAATATTATTTTCCATTATTTTCCATTATTTTCAAAATATGGAAATGATGGATTCATTTTACTCTCTGTAAAGGTAATGAGCACTATGAAACCAAATCCTTGGTGTGTGGCAACATCCTTCTATTACATATTTGGCTTACAGATGACTATCTGTATATATATATATATATATATATATATATATATGCATATATATGTTAGATATGTATGGTTATATGTATATCAATATGTATTATATATATTTATATGTTGATCTGAAGGCTTCTTCTGTAAGATTCAAAGTCAGTCTTAACTACCAGGAGACCCCTCAACTGAGATAGAAGAGTGAAGTTTGATGCGAATTCAAGAGGTTAGTTTTCAGGCATGTCATGTCAACCTTCAATCAGTCCCTCATAGCAAGTGAAGAGAAGGCAAGAGAATGGCTATAACAAGCAGTTTTTATAGGGATACAGGCTACATCAGCAAAGTTATAGTTTAAACTTATTGGCTAAACATTTTGACCTTTGAATCCCTTGGCTAGCAAGCATGTGACAAGCATTTGAACTCTATCTTGGACTGCAGAGTCAGGTGACAAGAAGTCAGTACATTCTGCAGACTTGCAAGAGTGTCCCTGCTCCTCCTGATAACTGTGGGTAGAGAATGGATCTTGGACTAGCCTTGACCCATGGTGGAAACTGGTACTTGGATTAATTTTGACCTGAGGTGGTGGGTGTAAAACTGGCGATAGTCCTTAGGGTCCTTCACAGGAACTCCATAACCTACCTACTTTCTACCAGGTCAAGCTTTTTAATAACTCTTATACTTCAGTAAGAACTAGGGTCCTTCACTTTATCACACTTAAGGACAATGGATTGTCTATAAAACTGCTGAACCTGCATGAGCAATATGTTCCTTTCTCTATCAGATATGGATTTGTGTGTGAAGTACCCAGGGGAGAAGTAAGCCAACATAGAGAAGAAACACACATTCATAAAACTGTGATCTTTCTCAGTTATGCAGATTCTTTGGAGAGGCCTCTTCTTTAATGCTTCTGTTTTTCTACATTTACAACATGAGTCTTTCATATGAGGGCTTTTCAAGCACCACAGCAAGGCACTTGTGAATTATAACAACTTTTCTTAAACTGTGTCTTCCTCATATTTTTTCTGTGCTCCTTGTTCTTAGTTGAAAATTCCACTATAGGCTACTGGAACATACACTTAATCCAAGTTTTAGTTATAGTTTCTGTTGTTCTTAGATTGTGCTCACCAAAACTCTTACTATGTGTTTTTCAAACCATAGCTACTGGAAGAAATATGAAGTACACACTGATTTTATTAGAAACGAGTCTCAACAGTACTAGAAGATGGACAGAAGTTACAATGGTTATCATGGTAAATCCATGAAGCCCCCAAAACAGAATAAACATATTAAGGAAGGGGTATAAATATGACAAGAGACCAGTTGCAAGGAGAAATGCATTGTGCTAACTGATGAGAAAAAATGTATATGTAATATGATAATATTATTATGAAACAATATCTCATAGTGGATTAATAGCATAGTACATGATTGAGAAGGTTAGAGAAAATCTAGTTCATTTATTAAGATATTACAGGATTCAACAGAACCCTTTAGGAAGTTCATACAGACATTTGGTCCATCTGTGAATATAGCCATATCAGGCCCTAAAACCAGATAGCCACTGTTAGAAACACTGGCATTAGAAAATGCAAACATTGAATTTAAGAGAAAAAATTAGACCACTGAAAGCACAAGGAGCCCTGAAAAATGAAAGGATAAGCGAGAAAACTGGTCTTGGTTTTCCAGAGCATAA
Source organism: Rattus rattus (assembly GCF_011064425.1). Classification (NCBI taxonomy): domain Eukaryota; kingdom Metazoa; phylum Chordata; class Mammalia; order Rodentia; family Muridae; genus Rattus; species Rattus rattus. The sequence continues at coordinate 176,176,918 of NC_046155.1, read as the reverse complement.
TAAAATCTCATAGGTCAAATTGTATCTAGAAATTTCAGGACTCAAAATGTCCAAAGCTTTAATTGTGGTGAATTTAGTCATTAGTAAAAGAAATTATAAGGATATAAATTTAGGAACCCAAAATAAAAGATATATTGTTTCTAGAAAATATGATGTTCATAGATGAGAACAAGCAGTTTCTGGTTCTTATAAGCCACAAAGGCACGGAGTATACTTAAGCTTCTGTGGAAAGGGCAAACACTGTTATAAGGATAGTCAGTCCAAGAACAACACACAAGGTTACATATTGCCATTGGGAAAATACAGAGGGTCTTGTCAACCCAAGGCCCAGCTGAGAAAGTATGAGCAATTTTCCTTTGGTAAACCAGACAGTATCATATGTCAAGAAAACACAAAATAAGTATTTCTTACTTTATTCATGCAACAGTAGGAAGTAGAGTTTGGTTCTGACCAAAAACACTCATTGAACACTATTTCCTAAAGTTAAAAGTTATCCATTGTTTTTTTTTTTTGGTCTTTTGCCCTCAAGGGCAGTGGGAATAATCTTGGGAAGAAGTGGATTAGCTTCCCACGAATTTATTGTACATGTAGGTATAGTAGATGTAGACAGCAAAGAAGAATTAAACATAATGGTATCTGTTTCAAAAGGCATGCAAATTGATGCTGGGGATATAATATTTCAACTATTTCTGGAGAGTTTTTGGGGATGCTTGTCAGGAATTTGACATTGGACCAGAACTACTACCAGGGCTACTCCAGGCAGGAATTTGACATTAGGCCAGGACAGGTAAGTAAGCTCTGAGAAGAATCAGATTTTAGGCTAGGAAAAAAGATGTAGCCCTCAGACAACATTATGAATTTGGGCTAGGACAGGGAAGTGGACTCAGGTATCTTGGTTATGATGATAAGCCCTTTAAAAAAGTGACTATGTGATTTTGTTTATTGCCATGCTTGTTTCTTGACTATTTGTGATTATTGACTTGCTTGTTCCATTAACCTAGAACTGACCTTATTATTTGCATGTTATTAAAATGGTGTAAAAGCACACTGGAAAAAAACAAAAAACAAAAAACAAACAAACAAACAAAAAACAAAAGCAAAACCAGCCTCAGCCTCAGAACTGACTGGGGTCATACTACAATGTAATCTAATTGTCTTCTTTCTTTTTAATCCTTGCTCCTGTACAGGAAAATCTGTTGACTGCCTGAGCTGGCTTGGTCAACCTTTGTTTCCTAACATCAAGATCAAAGATGATTCAGTAGAAATAACAGGGGATTTCAGTATTCTGGAAAAATGTGTTCTGGAAGGTAGTGGTCAATAATCACAGATCCAAATTAATGGCATAAATGTATGGATTTGACATAAGGGATTTGTTGACCATAGGAGCTGAGGCTACTATCCTTTTCCTAAAATATTGGAATCCAATCTTGACATTTCAGAATGATTACATACAATTTATACAAATTAGTAAATTATTAACAATATGACAAAGTGTATGATGGATTACCTGTGTTGAAATAGATGTCCAAACAGGAATTTTGAGACCTTATATGGCTGTATACCCATAAATATTATGGAAAGGAATTCTTTTACAACAATAGCAAAATTAAGTTAATATTCCTGCAATTACAGGTACAGAAATGGAGAAAATTAGTGTTGATAAGGTAGATATTTTGGGGAAGTGTTGATACAAGTGATTGGATGCAACCACTATCTGTGCCAGTTGTCTCAAAAAGACAGCACAGGGATTGAGTTTCCAAATTTATAAAAGCAGTCATGGCTGAAATACCAATAACCATACCACTAAAATAGTAGTCAAACAGACATGCATGGATTGAACAGTGGGTCACAAAAAAGAAAAAAAAAACTGCAGGCACTTGAAGAACTGGTACAAGAGCAGCTGGAGGCTTAACATATGGAACACTCTAACTGCCCATGAAATTCCCCTTTTTGTTGTAAAAAGAAATCAGGAAAATAAGACAAGTTAATAAAGTAATTCCTTAACAGACAAAAAGTCCTTAACAGCCTTGACTTACCTTATCATTTTTACTACTGAGATCATGGCTTATAGTAGTAATTGACTTCATAGATTGATATTTCACAATAACCTAACATTAGCATGATAGGAAAATGTTTGCTTTCTTAGCACCTACTCTGAACAACTGTGGCCCAAAGGAAAGATAACATTGTAATGTTCTTTCACAGAGAATGTTAAATTGTCCAACTCTATGTGAATATTTCATCCAACAACCATTAGAAAACAATTCATGGGTTTTTAGCTGGAGCCCAAACCTCGCTGATCCCTGCCCACAGCTACCTGCTCCCAAACCTTGTGGGAGAGAGAGCTCACCACCCAGACAGGTGGGCACTCCTGAGACTGCAGAGTGGGAGACACTGAAATTACTGCCCACCCTTGCCCACATCCATGGCCCAAGAGTAAACTGTATAGGGCCTCTGGGGACAGGAAGATAGGGGCACGCAAGTGGCAAGCTAGAAGAGACTACACTCTGCACACATTTCTGACTCCAGAGGAAAACACCTAATGCTATCTGAGACCCCTGTGCACAGAGGCCCGGGAAAAAGGCAGAACAGGCCCTTCTGGTTGTCGCCCTCACGGAGAGCTCAAAAGCAACTCCCCAGTAGTAACTGCAGTAAAAAAGAAGTTTTATAAAAACGAAGGCTCAAGTGAGGCTGCTTCAATCACACTTAGAAAAGGGAACAAAATAATAATGGGAAGCAGATGGAGGGAGGGAAAACAAAGAGGGGGCAGGATCATGTATATCACAAGACAGATGAGAAGGCCAAAAAGATAAGGAAAATGAATCAAAATATGCAGCTGCATGGGAACAGGGTCTGGGGAAACTTCTAGAAAGTTCCAGAGAATTGTAATGTTAAAGGCTCCTATGACTCAATAGGAATGACATCAGTAGAAATGCCCAACAGAAGGGGAATGAAGCCTTAAGAGACCACCTGCAGTAGAAAGATAGAGTGTCAAGTGGAGAGAGGGGGTCACTAAGTTACCTTAAGCAATTTGTACACAGAAATGTTCCTGACTAAAAGAAGTACAGGGATAAAAATGTAGCAGAGTTTGAAGGCAATACCATCAAGTGACAGGCTCAACTTCACATTTTTCCCTTGGATGGACACCAATCCCTGATACTTTTACTGATTCCATGTAGTACTTGCAGACAGAAGCCTAGCATGGCTATCCTCTGAGAAGCTCTATCAATGGATTATAAAGACCAATGCAAGTGAAGACACTTAAAGCCAACCATTGGGCTGATACCAGTATACCAATGGAACAGTTAGGGGAAGAATTGAGAGAGATGAAGGTGATTGCAACCACAGAGAAAGACCTACATGATCAACTATTCTGTACCTCTGGAGGTTCCCTGATACTAAGCCAACTGCCAAATAACATACATGAGCTGGCCTGTGGCCTATGACATATTTCTAGCAGAGGAATGCCTTCATTTGGTCTCAGTGGTAGAGAATGTGCCCAATGCTATATGAATTTAATGCCTGAGAGAACACAGTTGCTTGTGGGGTTGAGGTAGGTTTAGGTGGGTGGGAGAGCACCCTTTCAGAAGCAAAGGGAAGGTGGGATGGGCTGAACAACTTGGGAAGGAAAGCAATATTTGGAATGTATATAAAATTTAAAACATCTGTCTTATTCTTAAATGCTCTTCTAAGTTCTTGTTCTTGTGGGTTATCTGAGTTAGCCTGTAAGAGGATGATGACTGTGGTAGAGATTCTGAACTCTACAAGAGAAAATTTTCCTTTCTGTTTTCAATTGTGCTTTTTTGGCTTGTGTCTAGACATAGATGATTAGAAAGATTACAGTTCTAGATTCTGACGTCTATTTTTTTTTTTTATTGAATTGGTGCTAAGTATCTTGAAATATGCTTCTTTCCTTGATTTTTGGAGAGTTTGGTGGATGTGTGTGGCTGAATAAAAATTTTCTGTTGCATGATATGTTGGATACTGTAAATATATACAGTTAAAACATATTCCCAGAATTATGATGTCACACTTAGGAATGAGGATAGAGTAGGTTTCTGAAATTGTTCCAAGGCATGGGAAACCTATTACTTTGGGATTTTCTTATTTATTATCTTCGAAAGTAATGTAGAAATTAAAGTGAAGTCACAAAAGTTCATCTCCTATGAAGTAAAAAATTGAGAGTTGGAATGTGGAGCATAAGAGGGTGATGTAAATATCTGCATTCATTCTATAATTTTCATTGCAGTGGCTTTTTTTGTAGCAAGAAATAACAACTGGAATATGGGTGATGAAAAAAATGCAAAGAGAAAATAGACTGGTTAGGATGAGAAGAACCCTGACTTTCTCAGGAGTTGTGGCACGGTCACATGTCAGGAATGGCTTCAGCAGAAGTTCACATGTAGATCCTAGGTTATTTGGTGTGATTGTGCAAAAAAAAAAAAAAAAAAACTCTGAAAATTGCCATGACATACCTTATACATTTGCACAAATTTTCTGTGGTTATATCTTTAGTTAATTTTAGAATATGCCTGTAAATTGATAATTGTACTGATGAGGTTGGGCATAGGAATCTCCTGGGATGATAAAGCCTACATAAAGTTTAAGGTGTTGCAGATCAATTCTTTTGTGTGAAGGCTAATAGATGTTCTTTGTTATTAGATTTGAGCCAAACAGCATTGGTGTATTTCTCTAATTCTTGTTAATTTAAAATACAATTTTAATATGTTTATGATCACTGATTCTGTGATGAACTGTACTTTTTTGTCTAATTATTATATATGTAGGGCATAACCACAGTGATTATCCACAGACCATAGAAAATCTTCTTTGTAAAGATGTCATTTAAGATTTCCAGTGGTGTTTATTGTACATGGAAAACAATATTAAAATTTGTTTATCACTATTATGATGACATTCTATTGTAGAATGCAGTGTAATAAAATTCATTATAGCAATTTCATATACATGTAGCAATATACTTTACTGGTTCTTGCTTATTTATCACCCTCTTCTATAGGCCAAAATTTACTGAGTAGGCCACTCTATCCCAGTAAACATCCTCTGATTATGTTTGTAGGCCATTTCCTTATTCTTCTCTGGGTACCAATATCCGATGTATACTTCAAGCATATGTGCCTCACTTTTGGACATCTAATATCTAAGGGAAAATTGGAAGTATGTTTAATTTTATCACTAACTTCTATCATTTATAGATTTGAAAAAAATCAATGATTTATAATTTAATAAAATTGCAGTTCATTGTGTCATGCCTGGGGCCAACAGAATGAATGGAAATAGGTAAGCTTGAGTGTTGTGATGTAGGAGAACCCTCAAGAATGTACCGGAAACCTGGGTAAGAGAAAGAATTTCAAAATTCAAAGATTTGATGAAATCCTGTACAATGGGGAGAGGGAACATGAAGAATTCACCCCCAGTAGTCAGACAGGGCATTGAGTGGTTAGATGGGGTTGTGATTCCACAGTCAAAATTTCTGATCCAGGATTGTTCCTGTCTAAATGTACTACAGGGACAAAATCTAGCATAGACTGAGAGAAATATGATACAGTGACCAGCTATATTGGTTCCAATCATAAGGGGAAGCTCCCGTCTGATACTGTAACTTATGATAAGGTGTACTTACAGACTGAAGTCTAGCATGGCTGCATTCCAAGAGGCTCAAGGATCACCTGAATAAGTCAAATACATATATTTATACCCAACCAATGGACTGAAATCAGAGACTCCTGTGGTTGAATTATGAAAAGGCTGGAAGAAGTTGAGGTGGAGATCAACCCCATAAGAAGACCCAAAAACCTGGAATTCAGAATCTCTCCAATACTGAGATGCCAACCAGGGATCATGTACCAGATGGTCTGAAGCCCCAGACCCATATACATCAGGGGACTGCTTGGTCTGGCCTCAGTTGGAGAAGATACACCTCACCCTTAAGAGACTTGACACCCCAGGAAATAGAAAGACCAGGCAAGGTTTGTGTGTGTGTGTGGGAAGGTGAGGATATTCTCTTGATGATGGGGGGAAGAATGGGTTGAAGAGCTCTTGGAATGCAGAATGGGAAAGGGATAAACACTGTCCTATAAAAAATTAAATATAATAATAAAATTATTTTCATCTTGTTATTTAGCTAAATATTTTGTGTACTGTTCTGCACAGGTAGGTTAGTGGTTAACAACATTGTGTGCTCTTCTTGAAGAATAGGATACTGTTCTCAGGACACACAGTACAGATTACATCTTATTGTATCATTATCCCAAGATATGACAACCTTTTCTGACATCCAAAATTAATGGATAGAAATGTAGAAGTATATTGATATACAGTATGTAGCAAGATTTACACACACACACACACACACACACACACACACACACACACACACACACACACACACACACACATTTGACCACATTTTTAAAACAAGAAAGAAATGGCCAATTACATTATCCTCTTCCTCCTCCACATTCTCTTCCTTTTCCTTTCTTTCTTTCTTTCTTTCTTTCTTTCTTTCTTTCTTTCTTTCTTTCTTTCTTTCTTTCTTTCTTTCTTTCTCTCTCTGTCTGTCTGTCTGTCTTTCTGTCTGTCTGTCTTTCTTTCTCTCCTTCATTTTTCATTCTTTCCTTCTTTCTTTCCATCCATCTTTCTTTCTTCTTTTTTCTTCTTTCCTTCCCATTTTTTAACTTGTACACTGCACATTCCCCATGCTACATGACTTATCACCACTCCAACCCACTATTCTACCATCATTACCAATCTTCTGCTCTGAACAGGTAGGGACCACCTGGGTCTCAGCACAACCATGCACTACAATTCTTTGCAAAGATAGGTGCTTCCTCTCCAACTCATTTCTTAGAAATCAGCCCATCTATAGAACATAACCCTCATATATACATTTGTTCTTAGTACAGCTCTTGCTCCAGTGCTTGGCACCCAAACTGTGCATCAGTTAAATATATGCAGAGAATCTTATATACATTCAGTATATGTTATTTGGTTAGTGGTTAAATATCTGAGAGCCTGAAAAGTCTCGGTTAGTTGATTCTGTTGATATTTCTGTGGATTTACTATCTTTTTGTGGTTGTAATATTTCCTCATATACTTTCATAAGAATCCCGAAGCTCAATGCACTGTTTGGCTGTGAATGTTGTATTTGTTTCAGCTGCTCCATGGAGCTTCTCAGAGAGCAGCCACCTTTAACTGGTGACTACAAGCATTAGAAAGCATTTCTTATAGTGACATGAATTTGTAACTGCCTATGGAAGACATCTTATGTTGGTTTAGTTTCCTCAGTCTCTGCTCCATCCTGTTCCATCCACAACCCCAGCATTTCTTGTACACAGGTTAATTGTGAGTAGAAAGTTTTGTGGGCAGTCTGGTCACCCTATAATACCACTGGAGTTCCTGAATGACCACAGAAAGCAGTCTACGTTGGCTTTATATCCTTGATGCTATTTTCAGAGCTAAGATATGTCCATTTATTACTAGGTACCTAACACATACCAAGACGCTATCTCTTCCTGGATATGCTCCCTACCTTCCCATTGGCTGCAGATCTCCATTCATTCTAATGGACATCAAAACATTCATCTTCCAACTCCACACACCTTACCCTTATATCTGACTCTCCCCACTATATCTTCACCCACCCAGTTCCATTCTTCAGTCTACCTTCCCCTTCCATGAACTTCCATTCCTCTTTCCAAGTAAGGCTTAAGCATTTGTTCTTATGCCCTTCTTCATGTCCAGTCTTCTTGAGTCTGTGGAGTGTGGCAAGCTTACCCTCATGGTAGATGTACAGTTCTTACTATATACAATTGTTTACATAACAACTTATATACTGAACAACCTTCTCTATACATTCTGTTGCTGAAATAAAACTAAAGTATGGCTTATGGAAGAATCAATTTCTGGACAAATTAGAGGATATCTAATCCTTATTTGCATTTTATTCTAACTGAATATGGAGTTATGCCGCATTATTTGATTTTTAAATTTTGTTCTGTTACATATACTCAAATATTAAAAAGTGGGTCAAATATGTCAATAGTATTAGTTCTTTATCCACTTTATTCTCTATATTCATCATAATCATTTCTGTACAGTAGACACAAAAGGAAGACAAGTTAGATATCAAATGAGATTTCATCTTATATAAATATTTTGGCAATTTGGATAATACATTTTTCTAATACATTTGATTTAAAATATAGTTTTGCAATTATTTTCACTGTATATTATATATATATATATATATATCTCATAGAAAATACCTTTTATTGGAGTAAATGGGGGGTATGACAGGAATCTCTTCTGCCCTGTGTGGATGCTTCAACTTTCAATAAATAGCCTAGGTTCAATGTGTTGAAGCAAGAATAGAAGTTGGGATATTTGGCAGAAGGATATGATTCTGTGAGATAGTCAAGTGCAGGGGATTAACCCAAACACAGAAAACGAGGCTCATATGAGACTAAGGATCAGGTTAACAACAATGTGGCATGACTTAAATGGCAACAAATGGGTGATAAAAGTATGAGTTAGGGAAGAAGAAAAGTTTTTGGTGTAGGCATTTATCCATATATATATGTATATATATATTATATTAAATATATTATTATATTGTATTATATTAAATATATTATAAAATATATATATGTATATATATATTAAACTTTATAATTTCTACCCTTCCTGTTTTTGACTGATCCTTTCCAAATACCTCCCTCTCTGAAAAATCTTCCATACCCCTCTAAAACTGTTAGCTACTTCTTCAGAAATATTCCATGACAAAACCAAATCTGTACAGTAATTTTACCAAATCACTACTATCTATCTATCTATATATATATATTTATGTGTGTGTGCCTTGTAAATGTATATATATATATATTTATGTGTGTGTGCATGATATATATATATATATATATATATATATACTCATATATCCTTTCTCTAATGACAATAAATATTTAAACTACTGAACTGTAACACAGCTCCAAATGCAAATAAATATGCATTTATATGGACAAGCATATAAATTTAGAATGCTATGTCTCCTTTTGGGCTTGCTGTGTATGCATTTTACCATGTTGACCCTCTCTAGTTTTCAAGTAGCCTGTGATTCTTTGTACAGAAATGTGACCCCAAGAAATGTTCTCAATTAAACATTACCATGTCTATTAATATGTCCAATGAATAAATCTTGTTTATTCAGTCATTTTGGGAGAGCATGTTTCAACAGCAGATCTGATATTCTGATTTTCAATCTTTAGGCTCTCTCTTCTACAATATTCCCTCACAATTGAAGAACTTGTAATATAGATGAATCCATTGGAGCTAGGCTCAGTAAAATTTGTTAAATTCTACGTTGTATGTTCCTCATTTATGATGAAGAATAGCTTCTTTGATTATGGGTGTTAGCTACCTCATTTATCAGTAAGCCTAAAGTTGAAACTTAGTAAGGGTCTGTGCTAGTCTTGAAATATGCTATTCACTTCTTTTCATTACTTGCATCATGTAAAGACATTTCCTCTGTTACCTATAATTTAACTTTAATACTGAGACAAAGAACAGACTTACAATCTGCACAGAACACACACACTGGAATGCTCTTTCAGATAAACATTATTTGTAGAATACCAAAATTCTAAGCTAAGGAAATGCTTTAGGATTATGGGACCAATTCATCTCTTTTCATCCTTATGTTCGGCAAATAATTTATAGTAAGATTAAATATCTGTGTATTAATTTATCTGTAGTAAACGAAATATGAAAGATCTGTATTTCTCAAAATGATTGCAATTTTATGCACCATGGCAAATATGAGAGTTAGCTTTGGGGATCCAGATTACTTGTGAATGTCATCAAGTTGATGTATAAATAAAAAGTACATAAAAGCTTTTTGTGAACATTTACAAAAGCACAAGAGGTTTTGAGAAGGTACTAGTTTTCATTATCTCTTAAAGATGACCAGGTGTCCTGTGGAAGATGCTAAAATTTTGATGCAGATTTGTAAGAAAGTCAAGAAAGTCTCTGTGTACTCCTGGTACCAAGTTTTAGTGACTATTTTCAACAAAAAGTATTTAGAACACTTAATTCTTAAATATTTATTAGAATATTTTATATGTGCATATGTATTTTACTCATTGGCCAAATATTATTAATTTTCCAATCTCTTCCTGATTCCCTACCACTATTTCCTCCAAACTTCATGTTTTCAAGAAGAAAAACACTTGTGCCACTTAGAGAATTGAAATGAAATATGAGTAGAGTCAAGACATAAATTGGCCATCTTGAACAGGAGATGTTCAGATAATTGAGATGTTCAGAATTTCTAGATTGATTTTTGAAAAGTTATATGCATATTGGTAAACCAATTATTGAGGGGAAGTGCACTATTCTGTCTGAACAAAACCTTACTTGGAGTCATATGACACCTCTGTTTTTATATAACTTCTGAATAGTCTTTCTGGATGATTCCTGACTCTTGAAATGAAAGGTGTGATACAGATATTTAATTTTAGCTGAACACGCCATCATCCATTATTATCATCATTTTGAATGATGGTGGACCCATTAGTTAATTACCATAAATTTTGAAAATAAGATCCCCTAATGAGGATTGAGGTATAGACTCATCCTCAATAAAAAAGAAGATTCTGCAGAAATATTATCAATTTTACATTAAGCTGGACATTTCTGTTAGATCCTTCTCCAGGGTTTATATAACTCTCTAGCTGCATACTATACTCCCTGATAACTGTGCCAGGCATGTTTACTATCTTGTGAAGTGGACCTTTAATTCAATTATGTAGCCATTAGTTGCTACTAGGATTGTCATGACATTATTTCAACAGATATAATTTTGTTATTCCTCTCAGGGACCACCATTGGGTAATATGATTACTTCCAGGACTATAAAAATACCCACTATAGAAACATGGCAGAGTTTGGGTCCAAGTCAGTGCTGTTCGTGTGTCTTAGTAACATTTACTGGTCACCCATTGCAGTAACAGTGTTCAGAAAATTGGTAACCGATGAAAACATTTCAGATAATTGGGCCATTGACAGCAGGGCCGTTTCCGACTGGAATGTGGGCCAGACCCCAGACCCAAGAGCTGTCAGCTGCCTAAGAAATCATGGCATTAGCACAGCCCATAAGGCAAGACAGATTACAAGACAAGACTTTGCCACATTCGATTATATACTGTGTATGGATGAAAACAATCTGAGAGATTTGAATAGAAAAAGTAATCAAGTTAAAAATTGCAGAGCTAAAATTGAGCTACTTGGGAGCTATGATCCACAGAAACAGCTCATATTTGAAGATCCCTATTATGGCAATGACTCTGACTTCAAGGTGGTGTGCTAGCAATGCCTTAGGTCCTGCAAGGCCTTCCTGGAGGAGACTCACTAGCTGGTCCTAACCACCAACACTGAGCAACTCACTCATCAGTGCTATGCCCAAGTGTGGTGGCAGTCCTTAGCCCCATATCCTGCCTCTCTTTTCAGCTTACTTACTGTATATCTTTAAAATAATTGTAGATGGAAATCAGACATTTGTTCAGAAGGATAAAAACATTTGAGTCAGACATTTGAAGTATGGCTAAGTATTCTTAAACTAACTAAAGCTCTGACCTTGCCATAATTACAAAATAGTGGAGCAAGCAACTATGGAACAAAAGAAAATCCAATAAAGTAAGAATGACCTACAAGGTTCAGATCAGCCTTTGAGCCCAGCAAGGCTGGGTAGTCTGGTCTAACTCGATTGTGTTCATGGACAGCACCCAGTGTGCTGTTTGCTTGCCTTACACTCTGTATTCTAGACTCTTATTGTGACAATAACTCCATCCACAGCAGCCTTCTATTTAATACTGGGAGAGTTTAAACCCAGACACACTGAAGGGATCAGATATTTGAGGGAGGAGAACCTGGATGTGATGATGGGCCTGGAACTCCAGCAGGCCATCATGGGCTATACAGTGACTCCCAGTCTGAAAGATAAACAAATACTAACAGATGGGAGCAACAGGTTGGTAAAGTTAACACCTTTAATCTCATTTGGTTTTTGTGTAGTTTCTTGAGCTTGGTTCCTATTTGAACCACTTTTCTTTTTAAAAAAAAGTAAGTGTGCTTAAGTAGTGGTGTGCATTTGTAAGTGTTCTCTCATCAACATTTTACAAAGTTACAGGCTAGCATGAGCAATTTTTGTGTATTTTCAGAAAAGGGACCTCAAATTTATATGAATATATGTCAGAAAGTTTTGTGAATTAAACTGGGATGCTATCAAATACAACTAAAAATATAAATCCCTGTGTCTGCCTGCTTTCTTATTGACAAATGACAAGGTACCTAAGCATTGCCTGCTTGTGCCTGTTTATTTGCTATAATGTGAATAGTGTGAAGTTTGGGGAGTTATCCTCTATATTAGAAAGTAAAGTGATGGGACATAGGCACATTGCTGTGATTGATGGCGACTGATGTCCAACTGAGAGACTCCAGGACTATCCGTATCCTTGGGCCTTCATGTAGCTGGTGCTCCCTACCCACTTTCTGACTGAAAAGGTGGTATCTGTCTGTTTTAGCCTGTCTCAGCTCTCTGGTCACAACTGGTGAGCTCCAGTCATGCAGAACTTCTAGTTAGAAGAAATATCCGGATGTCTGAAAAGGAAGCACAGAGACTTGGGACTATGCAGGTATGTGTGTGTCCAGGGCTCGCTCTGTCAAAGGAGGAAATATTAAACCTGACTCCAGAAGAAGGCAGCTATCCCAATACCCTCCTACAGAAAAGCATGATGCCACTCCCAGCAAAGGCAGACACTTTAACTGCCTGTTTCTGGCTCTTGTGGGGTTTTGGTCAGAGTTTTCACAAAGTTAAAAACTAGGAAGGGAAAGGGCAAATAGTGAGCCATAAGGAGGAAATAGATTAAGTCAAAAGCCCTCTGTCCTACTTCACTAGTTACTTCAGAATTTCAGATTTCTCTTTCATGTCATACAATCTTATTGTTTTCTTGAACTTTTACATGTATATATCTCACATGCAGATCCTTGAAATGTGGGGTTCTGGTGGCTAGTTTGGTCTATGGCTATCCCAAACAGCACCATAGGTCTCATAAGCAGAGAAACTTAACTTTTTACATTCAATCAAATTACATTTGTTTAAAATATAGCTATTAAAATTTAAAATTGTAAAGAAAACATACCCACTATAATTGAAGCTTCTACCTGAATTTCATCTTATTCATCGAATCATGCGTTCAGTATCTTCTGTAATGGGTACTTACCATAAGAATATGAATACTGCTAAACACTACAGGTCATAAGCATAATCCTAGCTTGTCCACTATTTATTTCTTAACTTGCAAATAACTCATCTATCCCATTTTAGAATACTCATCAAAGAACATAACACTTTATATCAAAATGTGTTTCTAAAGAATCAGAAGTTAAACAATCTACTCGTTGCTGCCCTCATGGAGAGCTCAAATGCAGTACCCCAGGAGCAACTTCAACCCCGGGACCAGAGGTAAGACCAACTTTTCTGCTCCAAGTGACCTGCCTGGTGGACTCATGACACACAGAGTCAAAATTCCTCTGGGACCGGACACTTCTGGTTTTTAGCTGGAAACTTGCTGATCCTGGCCCACAGCTTCCTGCTCCCAAACATGGTGGGATTGAGCTTACAGCCCAGACAGGTGGGCACTCCTAAGACTGCAGAGCAGGAGATACCACCAATACTGCCCACACATGCCCACATCCCTGGCCCAAGAGGAAACTTCTGGCCTCTGGGAACCAGAAGATAAGGGCACTAAAGCGGCAGGTCCCCTGCGGTCCAGACATCGCTGGGACCTGAAGGGACCTTGTGGACAATTCCCTGTACCCAAATCCCATGGGAGGGAGAGCTGAACATTCAGAGGGGCAGACATGCCTGGGAAGTCAGAAGGGACTACACTCTGCCAGCATTTCTGACTCCAGCAGAAAACATCTAATGCCATCTGGGACCCCTGGGCACAGGGGCCCGGGAAAAGGCGGGACAGGCCTTTCTGGTTGCCACCCACAGGGAGAGCTCAAATGTATCCCACCAGGAGCAATTTCAGGCCCAGAACCACAGGTAAGACCAACTCTTATGCTCCAAGTCACCTGCGTGGTGGACTCAAAGACACGCCCACAGGAACAGCTGAAGACCAGTAGAGAGGAAAGACTGCACGCCTGAAAGTAGAACACTCTGTTCCTATAACTGGCCGGAAGAAAACAGGAAAACAGGTCTACAGCACACCTGACACACTGGACAATAGGACGGTCTGGCCACTGTCAGAAATAGCAGAACAAGGTAACACCAGAGACAACCTGATGACGAGAGGCAAGCACAGGAACCAAAGCAAAAAAAACAAACAAACAAACAAACAAACAAAAAAAACCAAGACTACATGGCATCATTGGAGTCCAACTCTCCCACCAAAGCAAACACTGAATATCCAAACACACCAGAAAAGCAAGCCCTAGATTTAAAAATCACATTTAAACATGATGATGGAAATCTTCAAGAAAGACATAAAGAACTCCCTTGGGAAACAGAGGAAAACATAAATAAACAAGTAGAAGCCTAGAGAGAGAATCACAGAAATCCCTGAAAGAATTCCAGGAAAACACAAACAGGTGAAGGAATTAAAAATGGAAATAGAAGCAATAAAGAAAGCACAAAGGGAGACAACCCTGGATATAGAAAACCAAAGGAAGAGACAAGAAGCAGTAGATACAAGCATCACAAACAGAGCACAAGAGAGAGAAGAGAGAATATCAGGAGCAGAAAATTCCATAGAAATCATCGACACAACTGTCAAAGATAACGAAAACGGAAAAAAGCTACTGGTCCACAACATACAGGAAATCCAGGACTCAATGAGAAGATCAAACCTAAGGATAATAGGTATAGAAGAGAGTGAAGACTCCCAGCTCAAAGGCCCAGTAAATATCTTCAACAAAATCATAGAAGAAATCTTCCCTAACCTAAAGAAAGTGATGCCCATAAACATACAAGATGCCTACAGAACTCCAAATAGATTGGACCAGAAAAGGAACTCCTCCTGTCACATAATAGTCAAAACACCAATTGCACAAAACAAAGAAAGAATATTAATAGCAGTAAGGGAAAAATGTCAAGAAACACATAAAGGCAGACCTATCAGAATCACACCAGACTTCTCACCAGAAACTATGAAAGCCAGAATCCTGGACAGATGTCATACAAACCCTAAGAGAACACAAATGCCAGCCCAGGTTACTGTATCCAGGAAAACTCTCTATTAACATAGATGGAGAAACCACGATATTCCATAACAAAACCAAATTTATACAATATATTTCTCCATATCCAGACCTTCAAAGGATAATAAATGGTAAAGTCCAACAGAAGGAGGCAAGATACACCCTAGACAAAGCAAGAAACTAATCATTGTGGCAATAAAACAAAGAGAAGTGAAGAACACAAGCACAATCTCACATCCAAATATGAAGATAACAGGAAACAACAATCATTATTCCTTAATATCTCTCAATATCAATGGACTCAATTCCCAATAAAAAGACATGGATTAACAAACTGGATATGCAATGAGGACCCTGCATTCTGCTGCCTACAGGAAATGCACCTCAGAGTCAAAGACAGACACTACCTCAGAGGGAAAGGCTGGAAAACAACTTTCCAAGCAAATGGACTGAAGAAACTAGCAGCAGTAGCCATTCTAATACAGAATAAAGTTGATTTTCAACTAAAAGTCATCAAAAAAGATAAGGAAGGACACTTCATATCCATCAAAGGAAAAATCCAGGAAAATGAACTCCCAATCCTAAATATTTATGCTCCAAATACAAGGGCACCTACATACATAAAAGAAACCTTACTAAAGCTCAAAAAACACATTGCACCTCACACAATAAGAATAGGAGATTTAAACACCCCACTCTCACGAATGGAAAGATCATGGAGACAGAAAGTAAACAGACACACAGAAAAACTAAGAGAAGTCATGAACCAAATGGACTTAACAGATATTTATAGAACATTCTATCCTAAAACAAAAGGATACATTTTTTTCACTACCTCATGGTACTTTCTCCAAGATTGACCATATAATTGGTAATAAAACCGGCCTCAATAGATACAAAAAGATAGAAATTATCCCATGCGTCCTATCAAACCACCACAGGCTAAAGCTGGTATTCAATGACAAAAAGGAAAAACACCCACATATACATGGAATTTGAACAATGTTCTATTCAATGATAACTTGGTCAAGGAAGAAATAAAGAAATTAAAGACTTCTTAGAATTTAATGAAAATGAAGGTACAACATACCAAAACTTATGGGACACAATGAAAGCTGTGCTAAGAAAAAATCTCATAGCTCTAAGTGCCTGCAGAAAGAATCAGGAGGGAGCATATATCAGCAGCTTGACAGCACACCTCAAAGCTCTAGAACAAAAAGAAGCAAATACACCCAGGAGGAGTAGAAGGCAGGAAATAATCAAACTCAGAGCTGAAATAAACCAAGAAGAAACAAAAAGGAATATACAAAGAATCAACAGAACCAAAATTTGGTTCTTTGTGAAAATCAGCAAGATAGATAAACCCTTAGCCAGACAAATGAGAGGACTCACAGAATGTGTCAAAATTAACAAAATCAGAAATGAAAAGGGAGACATAACTACAGAATCAGAGGAAATTCAAAAAAATCATCAGATCTTACTACAAAAGCCTATATTCAACAAAATTTGAAAATCTGCACGAAATGGACAATTCCCTAGACAGATACCAGGTAACAAAGTTATATCAGGAACAGGTAAACCATTTAAACAACCCCATAACTCCTAAAGAAATAGTAGCAATCATTAAAGTTCTCCCAACCAAAAGGAGCCCAGGTCCAGAAGGGTTCAGTGCAGAATTCTATCAGACCTTCATAGAAGACCTCATACCAATACTATCCAAACTATTCCATAAAATTGAAACAGATGGAGCACTACCGAATTCCTTCTATGAAGCCACAATTACTTGTATACCTAAACCACACAAAGACCCAACAAAGAAAGAGCAATTCAGACCAATTTCCCTTATGAATATCGATGTGAAAATACTCAGTAAAATTCTGGAAAACTGAATCCAAGACCACATCAAAACAATCATCCATCATGATCATGTAGGCTTCATCACAAGTATGCGGGGATCGTTTAATAAACAGAAAAC
Organism: Rattus rattus; assembly: GCF_011064425.1. Lineage (NCBI taxonomy): Eukaryota > Metazoa > Chordata > Mammalia > Rodentia > Muridae > Rattus > Rattus rattus. The sequence goes on along the minus strand of NC_046155.1, from coordinate 176,159,664 downwards.
TGTCAAATAATCCACTATATAAACAAACTGAAAGATAAAAACCATATGATCATTTAATTAGATGCTGAGAATGCATTTGGCAAAATTCAGCAACCCGTCATGATAAAACTCCAGGAAAGAATAGGAACTCAATGCCCAGACCAAAACAGAAAAAGCCATATACAGCAAACCAGTAGCTAACATTAAACTAAATGGAGAGAAACTTGAAGCAACCCCACTAAAATCAGTGACCAAACAAGGCTGTCCACTGTCTCTATACTTATTCAATATAATTCTCGAAGTTCTAACCAGAGCAATCAGACAACAAAAGATCAAAGGGAGACCGATAGGAAAGGAAGTTAAAATACCACTATTTGTAGATGATATGATTATATATTTAAGTGATCCCTAAAGTTCCACCACAGAACTACTAAACCCGATAAACACCTTCAGCAAAGTTGCTGGGTATAAAATTATCTCAAATAAATCAGTAGCCTTCCTCTACACAAAAGAGAAATAAGCCGAGAAATAAATAAGGGAAACAACACCCTTAATAATATTCCCAAAGAATAAAAACTACTTCGGTGTGACTTTAACCAAGCAAGTGAAAGATCTGTATAATAAGAATTTCAAGCCTGTGAGGAAAGAAATGGAAGAAGACCTCAGAAGATGGAAAGATCTCCCATGTTCGTGGTTTGGCAAGATTAATGTAGTAAAAATGGCAATTTTACCAAAAGCAATCTACAGATTCCATGCAATCCCCATTAAAATACCAGTCCAATTCTTCATAGAGTTAGACAGAGCAATTTGCAAATTCATCTGGTGCAACAAAATCCCAGGATAGCTAAAACTATCCTCAACAATAAAAGCACTTCCTGGGTAATGACTATCCCTGAACTCACGCAGTATTACAGAGCAATAGTGATAAAAACTGCATGGTATTTGTAAAGAGGCAGACAGAAAGACCAGTGGAATAGAATTGAAGACCCAGAAATGAACCCAAACACCTATCGTCATTGATTTTTGACAAAGGAGTCAAAACCATTCAATGGAAAATAGACAGCATTTTGAGCAATTGGTGCTGGTTCAACTAGAGGTCAGCATGTAGAAGAATGCAGGTCAATCCATGTTTATCAACCTATACAAAGCTTAAGTCCAAGTGGATCAAGAACCTCCACATCAAACCAGATATACTCAAACTAATAGTAGAAAAAGTGGGGAAGAATCTCAAACACATGGGGACTGGAGAAAATTTCCTGAACAAAACACCAATAGCTTATGCTCTAAGATCACTAGTCGACAAATGGGATCTTGTAAAACTGCAAAACTTCTGTAAGCCAAAGGACACTGTTGTTAGGACAAAACGGCAACCAACAGATTGGGAAAAGATCTTTACTAATACTACCAATGGTAATGGGTTTATATCCAAAATATACAAAGAACTCAAGAAGTTAGACTGCAGGGAGATAAATAACCCTATTAAAAATGGGGTTGTGAGCTAAACAAAGATTTCACAGCTGAGGAATGCTGAATGACTGAGAAACACATAAAGAAATGTTCAAAATCTTTAGTCATGAGGGAAATGCAAATCAAAACAACCCTGAAATTTCACCTCACACCAGTGAGAATGGCTAAGATCAAAAACTCAGGTGACAGCAGATGCTGGGAAGGAGGTGGAGAAACAGGAACACTCTTCCATTGTTGGTTCGATTGCAGATTGCTACAACCATTCTGGAAATCAGTCTGGAGGTTCCTCAATATGTTGGACATTGAACTACCTGAGGACCCAGCTATACCTCTCTTGTGCATGTACCCAAAAGATTCCCCAACACATAACAAAGACACATGCTCCACTATGTTTATAGTAGCTTTATTTATAATAGCCAGAAGCTGGAAAGAACCCAGATGCCCTTCAACAGAGGAATGGATACAGAAAATGTGGTACATCTACACAATGGAATATTACTCAGCTATCAAAACAATGACTTTATGAAATTCATAGGCAAATGGTTGGAACTGAAAAATATCATCCTGTGTGAGGTAACCCAATCACAGTAAAACACACATGGTATGCACTCATTGATAAATGGATATTAGTCCAAATGCTCAAATTACCCTTGATGCACAGAATATATGAATCTCAAGAAGGATGACCAAAATGCGAATGTTTCACTCCTCCTTTAAAAGGGGAACAAGCATACCCTTGAGTGGAAATATGGAAGCAAAGTTTAGAGCAGAGGCAGAATGAATGCCCATTCAGAGCCTGCCCCACATGTGGCCCATATATATATATATATATATATATATATATATATATATATATATATATATATATATTATAGCCACCCAATTAGATAAGATGGATGAAGCAAAGAAATGCAGGCTGACAGGAACCGGATGTAGATCTCTCCTGAGAAACACACCCAAAATACAGCAAATACATAGGCGAGTGCCATCATTAAACCACTGAACTGAGAACGGGACCCCTCTTGAAGGAATTAGAGAAAGGATTGAAAGAGCTTGAAGGGGCTTGAGACCCCATATGAACAACAATGCCAACCAACCAGAGCTTCTAGGGAGTAAGCCACTACCCAAAGACTATAAATTGACTGACCCTGGGTGCCAACCTCATAGGTAGTAATGAATAGCCTAGTGAGAGCACCAGTGGATGGGGAAGCCCTTGGTCCTGCTATGACTGAACCCCCAGTGAATGTAATTGTTGTTGGGGGGAGGGCGGTAATGGGAGGAGTAATGGGAGGGGAACACCTAGAGAGAAGTGGAGGACGGGTTAGGGGGATATTGGCCAGTAAACCGGGAAAGGGAATAACAATTGAAATGTAAATAAGAAATACTGAATTTAATAAAGATGAAAAAAAGAAGTTAAAGCAAAACTTGCTGTTGGATGAAGCAATAGAGATTATTAGAACCTTTAGTATTGTCTAATAAATTGTTTTTATAATAAAAATTGAAGATATTCTAGGAAATATTGTCCATTTCTAACTTTTTTAAATTTTAAAATAAATACATCATTTTCCCTTTTCATTCAACTCTTCAATCCTTCACAATAATACTCTTCAAAACTCTGAGATTCATACTGTTCATTTAGAAATAACATATAAATAGAACCTGAATCATCCATACAACATAACTTATAGATAAAATATTTCAGGACTGAACTCTTCGTGTTATATTGCATAGTGGAAATCTCAGTCCTTGCGTAGACTAGTTCTTCAATTTCAACATTCCTTGATTGTAGTCCTCTGCATATGGTTGAATCCTCATGAAATTGAACTCATCCAGTTTAGTATGCCTATCAATATCTCCCTTTTCCCATTTTTATTCAGAAAATCAAATTTATGAGGCAACATGGATGCTGTATCTCTACCATGTGTAGGAGTGTATTCTCACAACAAACTTCCTGTTCCTCTCACTCTTGTAACATTTTTACTTGCAACATTTTCTTGCTCTTTGAAACCTAAGCTTTATATACAATTTTATTGTAGATGAATCCGATAGGGATAGGCAGGACAAGATCTCTTACGCTCTGAATTTGTTTAAATTTGGTTCTCAGTAATAAAACCCATCTGTTTCAATCTACATTTCTCTTAGGTATTAGAAATATACTGTTTTGTGAGTATAATAATAAATAAAATGTAGTTAGGATTCATGTTGGTTTAGTAAAGCAGCAGTTTCTCTTTTTAGATCCCCAAAATCTCTACTTCTGGAAAGTTGTGTAGGTTTCCAACAAAGCTTTCCTTTCCTCCCCAAAACAGAAAATATTCCTAAATCATTTTGTTCAGCCACTTGTGATCTAAAATCAAAACAAGATACATATTCAACAAAATTTAATACGTACATGTATTCTAGAACTTGGTTTACAGATACAACCTAGGACAAAGTTATTTTCCATGAAGGAAAAATATATACCAAGAGATAATTGTATTAAACAGTTAAAGCAAGTTATACAAAAAAATTTAAAAAAAAAGTGTTTCCAGTCTGAAGTGGTGGCACAACTTTAAGCCCAGAACTAAGAAGACAAGGATGCAGATTATATGCCCAAGGCCAGCCTGGTTCATACAGTGTGTTTCAGCACTGACATTTCATGGAATGTGTAATGATGGCATGTCATATAGAGTTAGGTGGTCACAATTCTGATCTTTCTGATAATGTAGTGAACATTCATCAACTGAGAGAATATTCAGCCACACAACTCCTTTTTTACGGCACCTATAGAACAATTGCTATACATGTTTGGAAAGCTAGATTATAGGAATTAAGAGTCTAGTTGTAATCTCATACTTGTCCCTCAGTCTATGTTCTCTAGAATACCAGTTTTGTCTGATCACTTCCCAGGACTTGCTCAGCACCTAACACTGCTAGAGTGAAGGGTTACTTCCACACTTCTAAGCTATACCTCACAGATGCTCACTGCTCACTTAAAGCATTTTTGTGACTTAATGATGTGAACAAGTGTTTCCAAGAAGTACTTCATCTCCACAAGCAGACACCCTGTGTCATGACTTCGTCATCCTCTAGGGTCATGAAGCCTGAAGTCTTTTAAGGGTAAAATTGAGGACTTTTATTTACTTGTACTTGAGGTTTCTGCAGGGTGATAAATATGGATCTATTTCCATTCTTCCTCATGCAGATATTCAGTTAGGCCAGCACCAGTTGCTGAAGGCACACTGCTTTCTTCCTGGAATTATTTTGACTTCTTTATAAAAGGCAATTGTCTGCAACTGTGCAGTATTATTTCTGGGACTTTAATTTTATTCTGCTGACCAATTTGTCTGTTCCTGTATCAATATTGTACATTTTCATTACTCAAGATCTGTAGGACACGAAGTCAGACTGTGAGATCTTAATGATTGCCTATAAGTGTGATTCAAGATTTAGCTGAATTTCTTTTACAAAAGGGGGTATCTTTGTGTTTGTGGCAAACAAAATAAGATTTGAAGCAGTTGATGAACATGTAATACCTTTTTTTGCTTATGATTTATTTTGGGTTGAGGTCTATTTTACTACCTACTGTAATGGTTCCAGAATCTTGCTCCTAAGGTCCATTTATATAAATTTTTCCCACTATTTATTTTGAGATAATGTATATCTTTGAAGTTGAGGTATATTACTCGAAGGCAGCTAAAGGATTGATTAGATGAAGAAAAGCATACAAAAATATCCAACACCACTTCATAAAAAGTTATGGCATCCAATATGTGTGAATTACTCAAACATGATGATTGTAGTTTATGACACACAGACAACAGTAATAATTTTGATATCTTTTAAAATAGCACTTAATTTTTATAACAAATTTTCAAATTGCGGAGAGTTACAAGAATATGACTCATGCATTTAGTATAAAAAATAAAATTATATTTGGGATAGGTTGTGAAGCTTAACTGACTTTGGGAAAGGGTTGGTAAACAGGGACCAAATAATTTATTGAGCAAGACAATTTTGTACAAAGTCTCACAAAAGATACCAGTAGGAAAGGCAGCATATATTGGAGTATGTTATAGTTTATGCTCAGCTCTGGTGAATTTTTCTGAAAGTAAACATGAGTGAGCATAACAAATAAGCTGTTTTCTGTCAATTTTTTGTTTTGATTTGTGATTATTCAAAATATACAAGAGTGCATAAATCTTGAAGATTTCAACAAATGAGTAAACAAAGCATACCATATATGACTTACTTATTTTACTTTAAAAATGGATATTCATTATTGCCATGTATACTGCATTTTTTGTGGATGCTGCAAACTTTATTGATGGTATTCAAGAGAGTAGGGATGGCTCCCTATAATCATCCTGCTATTATGGAGATCAGGGGTAGAAATTTTGAGGGAGATGCTAAGTCTCGGGGACCAAATTGGGACAGGGAATCTTCAGCAACTGAGGGCCTCACTCTTGCTCTTAGGATCCTTACTGGGGTTGGGAAGGTTTTCCAGGGTTTCTTACTTCTTGGAGCCCAGATATTCCATGAGGTCTCTGTAGAAGTATTCATTGTCATTCCAGGTAATGAACTTTACAGAGTTGTCATTTAGAGCACTATCAGCCCCAGTATTAAAAATAAAAGAGTAAGAGAAGCTACTGAAGCCGCAGCATACAAACTGATCCTCAGTGTAACCCAACATGCCCTTTAATGGTCTCTCAGATGTCTGCTTCACTACCTTCTTTATATCATCATACTAGGAAGGTTTCACCAGGAGGCATGGGTAATCCACAATGGATATTTTGGAATAGAAATATGAAAGGCCATCCTGGTGAGTTTCCATTTAGCTTTGGGTTGGCCTTGCCCACAGACTTGGCAGTACCAGTGGATGCAGGGTTGATATTCTGGGCTATCCCATGGCCATCACATATCAGCTTTCCAGGGGGCCCATCCACAGTCTTCTGAGTGGCAGTGATTGCATGAATTGTGGTCATGAACACTTCCATAATGCCAAAGTTGTCATGGATGCCTTTGGCTAGAGTGGCTATTCAGTTGTTGGTGCAGGATATATTGCTGACAATTGTGAGTGAGTTGTTATATTTCTCTCGGTTAACACATATCACAAACATGGGGGCATATGCCAAAGGGGCAGAGATGATTACATTTTTGGCCCCACCCTTTATGTGGGTCCAGGCCTTTTCCATGGTAGTGAAGATGCCAGTAGATTCCATGACAAACAGCAGCAACATCAACCTATTTGACAAAGGCACGATCTCACTCCTGGAAGAAGGTGATGGCTTTCCTGCTAATGACAATATTTCCACTCTTAGCCTAAACTTTGACATTAAATTTGCCTTGGGTAGAGTCATACTGGAATATTCAGAGAATAAAGTTGAGGTCAATGAAGGGGTCGTTTATGGCAAAAAATCTTCATTTTGTCAGACGCAGAGAAGGCAGCCCCGGTAATCAGGCACCTAAAACGTCCAGATCTGTTCATTCTGACCTTCACCGTCTTTTGTACAGGACAAGACTGGCATTGCACAAGATGTGGCTGTCTCTGGAACAGGGAGGTGCAGAGAGTTATCAACTGAATTCTTAGAATTTTAACAGTGTAATTCTATGGATATGGATTCTTAAATATAACTATTTAGACTAAAACTCACAAACGAATCTTATAAGAATTTAAGGGAATAGACTTAATGTAATGAAGAAATGCTAGAAAAGTGGATGAAGTTAAACACATAAGATTTGTAGGCCCACTGTTCTCATAGTCAAATCACAATTTAGATGACAGACATAAAGGGTGTACATACAAATATGAAACTTTTCTCAAACTTTCAAGAATTATATCATCTTTTTAAAAAGAATTGAGGATATAACTGGATGTGAACCTTTAAACTTAAGACCTAGGAAATTCAGAATTTTCTGAGTCTGATAATAGCAATGTGTATCTTTTTAGAAGTGTGTGTGTGTGTGTGTTTGTCTGTGTCTGTCTTTGTGTGTCTGTGTGTGTTCGTGTGCATATGTATGTGCATGTGTGTTTGTGTTTGTATGTTTGTGGGTATGTGCACATGTGTTTCCACATCTTGCACAGAGAAAGTAGAATGGAATTTCATTTGGAATGTGAATAGGCATGAAGTAATTGGGAATGAGTATATCATATAAAGCTTGTAGTATGGACATATCAATGAAAATACCATTTTTGTATTGAAAATTAAGCATGCATACAATGTCATGAAGGAAGAAAGAGGTTGATTGAACTGAGAAATGATTTAGCAGCAAGATGGGCAAGTGTAATGTTGATGGAGGTGCATATATTTGCAGAATATATGCTACATATTTGTTAGTGTGCCATAATAAAAACCAAAATAATGTGTGATATTTCCATAATAATAATTATTATTAAACACAAAAACATGAATACTAAATCTGGACTACTGCAAATTTCATTTGAACTCTTCTTTTTCTCTTTTTCATTGGTTATTTTATTTACTTACTTTTCTCTTTTTATCTTTTTTTTCTGTATTAACTTGAGTATTTCTTATTTACATTTCGATTGTTATTCTTTTTCCCAGTTTCCTGGCCAACTTCACCCTAACCCCTCCCCGTCTCTTTATATATGGGTGTTCCCCTCCCCATCCTCCATCCATCACTGCCCCACATGTGGCCCATATATATATATACAGTGTTTGAACTTAGCCATTCTCACTGGTATGAGGTGAAATCTCAGGGTTGTTTTGATTTGCATTTCCCTTATGACTAAAGATGTTGAACATTTCTTTAGGTGTTTCTCAGCCATTCAGCATTCCTTAGCTGTGAATTTTTTTTTTAGTTCTGAACCACTTTTTTTTTTTAAGTTGTAATTGTGTTGAATTTAACTTCTTTTTTTTTTTTATTAACTTGAGTATTTCTTATTTACATTTCGACTGTTATTCCCTTTCCCGGTTTCCGGGCAAACATCCCCCTAATTCCTCCCCCTCCCCTTCTTTATGGGTGTTCCCCTCCCCATCCTCCCCCCACTGCTACCCTCCCCCCAACAATCATGTTCACTGGGGGTTCAGTCTTAGCAGGACCAAGGGCTTCCCCTTCCACTGGTGATCTTACTAGTATATTCATTGCTACCTATGAGGTCAGAGTCCAGGGTCAGTCCATGTATAGTCTTCAGGTAGTGGCTTAGTCCCTGGAAGCTCTGGTTGCTTGGCATTGTTGTTCATAAGGGGTCTCGAGCCCCTTCAAGTTCTTCCAGTTCTTTCTCTGATTCCTTCAACGGGGATCCTATTCTCAGTTCAGTGGTTTGCTGCTGGCATTTGCCTCTGTATTTGCTGTATTCTGGCTGTGTCTCTCAGGAGAGATCTACATCCGGCTCCTGTCGACCTGCACTTCTTTGCTTCATCCATCTTGTCTAATTGGGTGGCTGTATATGTATGGGCCACATGTTCATAGCAGCCTTATTTACAATAGCCAGAAGCTGGAAAGAACCCAGATGCCCTTCAACAGAGTAATGGATACAGAAAATGTGGTACATCTACACAATGGAATATTACTCAGCTATGAAAAACAATGCCTTTGTGAAATTCATAGACAAATGGTTGGAACTGGAAAATATCATCCTGAGTGAGGTAACCCAATCACAGAAAAACACACAGGGTATGCACTCATTGATAAGTGGCTATTAGCCCAAATGCTTGAATTACCCTAGATGCATAGAACACATGAAATTCAAGACGGATGATCAAAATGTGAATGCTTCACTCCTTCTTTAAAAGGGGAACAAGAATACCCTTGGCAGGGAATAGAGAGGCAAAGATTAAAACAGAGACAGAAGGAACACCCATTCAGAGCCAGCCCCATATTTACTTACTTTTCAAAAGTTTTCTCCCATCCGAGATCCACTTTGCCAAACTTCTAGGCCATCCCACTCGCTCCTTCATTATATGAGGGTGCTCACCCAACCACTTGCTCATTTCTGTCTGTCCGGACTTGCATTCCATAAAGCATTTTTCACAGAACCAAGAGGATCTCTTTCTACTAATGCCAGCCATATTAGGCCACCCTTTGTTTTATATGCATGTTTATCCATTGGACCTTCCATGTATATTCTTTGTTTGGTGGTTAAGTTCATGCGAGCTCTAGGGTGTCTGGTTTGTTGATACTGTTGTTCTTATATGGAGTTGCAGACCCATTTAGCTCTTTCAGTACTTCCCCTTTATCCTCCATTGGAGTCTGCATAGTCAAACTGATAGTTTCCTGCAAGAATCTGCATCTGTATTTTTCAAGCTCTGGAAGAGCTTTTCAGAGGACTGCTATATCAGGCTCCTGCCTGCAAAGACTTACTGGAAGCAGCAATAGTGTCTGGTTTTGGTGGTTGCATATTAGTTAGTTTCCGAGGTTGTGTAGTCTTTAGGAGACATTTTTTTCAGTCTTTGCTCTACTATTTATTTCCGTATTTCCTTCACACAGGAACAATTCTGAATTAAATATTTTTAATGAAGTGTATGTGTCCCCATAACTCACACTTGAAATTTCCTTCTGTATTTTTTTTAACATTTCAGTGTGAATTTTTTTTTTGTTTTTCATCTTTATTAACTTAGGTATTTCTTATTTACATTTCAATTGTATTTCCTTTCCCGGTTTCCCAGTCAACATACCCCTCAACTGTTCACCTCCCCTTCTTTATGTTTGTTCCCCTCCCCATCTTTCCCACATTACCGCCCTCCCCCCAACAATCATGTTCACTGGGGGTACAGTCTAGGCAGGACCAAGGGCTTCCCCTTCCACTGGTGCTCTCACTAGGCTATCATTGCTACCTATGACGTTGGAGCTCAGGGTCAGTCCATGTATAGTCTTTGGGTAGTGGCTTACTCCCTAGAAGCTCTGGTTGGTTGGCATTGTTATTCATATGGGGTCTCAAGCCCCTTCAAGCTCTTCCAGTCCTATCTCTGATTCCTTCAACGGGGGTCCCGTTCTCAGTTCAGTGGTTTAATGCTGGCATTCACCTATGTATTTGCTGTATTATGGCTGTGTCTCTCAGGAGGGACCTACATCTGGTTCCTGTCGGCCTGCACTTCTTTGCTTCATCCATCTTATCTAATTGGGTGGCTGTATATGTATGGGTCACATGTGGGCAGGCTCGGAATGGGTGTTCCTTCTGCCTCTGTTCTATAGTTTGCCTCCCTATTCCCTCCCAAGGGTGTTCTTTTTCCCTTTTTAAAGAGGGAATGAAGTATTTGCATTTTGGTCATCCTTCTTGAGATTCATGTATTCTGTGCATCAAGGGTAATTTGAGCATTTGGACTAATATCCATTTATCAATGAGTGCATGCCATGTGTGTTTTTTTGTGATTGGGTTACCTCACTCAGGATGATATTTTTTCAATTCCATCCATTTGCCTATGAATTTCATAAAGTCATTGTTTTTGATAGCTGGGTAATATTCCATTGTGTAGATGTACCACATTTTCTGTATCCATTCCTCTGTTGAAGGGCATCTGGGTGCTTTCCAGCTTCTGGCTATTATAAATAACGCTGCTATGAACATAGTGGAGCATGTTTCTTTGTTATATGTTGGGGCATCTTTTGGGTATATGCCCAAGAGAGGTATAGCTGGATCCTCTGGTAGTTCATTATCCACTTTTCTGAGGAACCTTCAGACTGATTTCCCAAAAGGGTTTTACCAGTCTGCAATGCCACCAACAATGCAGGAGTGTTCCTCTTTCTCCACATTCTCCTCAGCATTTTCCGTCCCCTGAGTTTTAAACTTAGCCATTCTTACTGGTATGAGGTGAAATCTCATGGTTGTTTTGATTTGCATTTCCCTTATGACTAAAGATGTTGATCATTTCTTTAGGTGTTTCTTAGCCATTAAACATTCCTCAGCTGTGAATTCTTTGTTTAGCTCTGAACCCCATTTTTAATAGGGTTATTTGTCTCCCTGAAGTCTAACTTCTTGAGTTCTTTGTATATTTTGGATATAAGCCCACTATCAGTTATAGAATTGGTAAAGATCTTTTCCTAATCCGTTTGTTGCCTTTTTGTCCTAACCACAGTGTCCTTTGGCTTACAGAACTTTTGCAGTTTCGTGAGATCCCATTTGTCGACTCGTGATCTTAGAGCATAAGCCATTGGTGTTTTGTTCAGGAAATTTTCTCCAGTCCCCATGTGTTTGAGATTCTTTCCCACTTTTTCTTCTATTGATCTGAGTGTATCTGGTTTGATGTGGCAGTCCTTGATCCACTTGGACTTAAGCTTTGTACAGGATGATAAGCATGGTTATATCTGCATTCTTCTACATGCTGACCTCCAGCTGAACCAGCACCATTTGCTGAAAATGCTATCTTTTTTCCATTGGATGGTTTTGGCTCCTTTGTCAAAACTCAAGTGCCCATAGGTGTTTGGGTTCATTTCTGGGTCTTTGATTCTATTCCACTGGTCTATCTTTCTGTCTCTGTACAAATACCTTTCAGATTTTTATCACTATTGCTCTGTAATACTGCTTATGTTCAGGGATAGTGATTCCCCCAGAAGTCCTTTTATATTTGAGGATAATTTTAGCTATTGCGGTTTTTTTTGTTATTCCAGATAAATTAGCAAATTGTTCGAACTCTATGAAGAATTGGATTGGTATTTTGTTGGGGATTGCATTGAATCTGTAGATCGCTTTTGGTAAAATGGCCATTTTGATTATATTAATCCTGCCCATCCATGAGCATGGGAGATCTTTCCATCTTCTGAGATCTTCAATGTCTTTCTTCAGAGGCTTGAAGTTCTTATCATACAGATCTTTCACTTCCTTGTTTAAGGTCACACCGTATTTTATATTATTTGGGAATATCATGAATGGTGTCATTTCCCTAATTTCTTTCTCGGCTTGTTTCTCTTTGGTGTAGAGGAAGGCTATTGATTTATTTGAGTTAATTTTATACCCAGCCACTTTGCTGAAGGTGTTTATCAGGTTTAGTAGTTCTCTGGTGGAACTTTTGTGATCACTTAAACATATTATCATATCATCTAAATAGTGATATTGTGACTTCTTCTTTTCCAATCTGCATCCCTGTATGCCTGTATTTCTGCAGGCACTCAGAGCTATGAGTTCTCCTCTGAGTTGAGCTTTCATTGTGTCCTATAAGTTCGGGTATGTTGTACCTTCATTTTCATTAAATTCTAAGAAATCTTTCATTTCTTTCTTTATTTGTTCCTTGACCAGGTTATCATTAAGTAGAGCATTGTTCAACTTCCATGTATATGTGGGCATTCTTCCCTTATTGTTGTTGAAGACCAGCTGTAGCCTGTGGTGGTCTGATAGGACACATGGGATTATTTCAATCTTTCTTTATCTATTGAGGCCTGTTTTATGACCAATTATATGGCCAATTTTGGAGACAGTTCCATGAGGTGGTGAGAAGAAGGTGTATCCTTTTGTTTAGGATAGAATGATCTATAAATATCTGTTAAGTCCATTTGGTTCATGACTTCTTTTAGTCTGTCTATGTCTCTGTTTAATTTCTGTTTCCATGATCTGTTCATTCATGAGAGTGGAGTGTTGAAAACTCTTATTATTATTGTGTGAGGTGCAACGTGCATTTTGAGCTTTAGTTAGGTTTCTTTTATGTATGTAGTTGCCTCTGTATTTGGAGCAAAAACATTTATGATTAAGTGTTCATCTTGGTGGATTTTTTCCTTTGATGAATATGAAGTGTCCTTCCTTATATTTTTTGATGACTTTTGGTTGAAAATTGATTTTATTTGATATTAGAATGGCTATTCCAGCTTGCTTCCTTAGACCATTTGCTTGGAAAGTTGTTTCCCATTCTATCACTCTGAGGTAGTCTCTGTCTTTTTCCCTGAGGTATTTTTCCTGTAGGCAACAGAATGCAGGGTCTTCGTTGCATATCCAGTTTGTTAATCTATGTCTTTTTATTAGGGAATTGAGTCCATTGATGTGGAGAGATATTAAGGAATAGTGATTATTGCGTCCTGCATATTCGTCTTTGGATGTGAGATTATGTTTGTGTGCTTTTCTTCTCTTTGTTTTGTTGCCAAGATGATTAGTTTCTTGTTTTTGCCAGGGTGTAGCTTGCCTCCTTATGTTAGGCTTTACCATTAATTATCCTATGTAGTGCTGGATTTGTAGAAAGATATTGTGTAAATTTGTTTTTGTCGTGGAATATCTTGGTTTCTTCGTCTATGTTAATTGAGAGTTTTGCTTGATACAGTAACCTGGGCTCGCATTTGTGTTCGTTTAGGGTCTGCATGACATCTGTCCAGGATCTTCTGGCTTTCATATTCTCTGGTGAGACATCTGGTGTGATTCTGATAGGTTGGCCTTTATATGTTACTTGACATTTTTCTCTTACTGATTTTAATATTCTTTGTTTTTGCATTTGGTGTTTTGACTATTAAGTGAGGGGAGGAGTTTCTTTTTTGGTCCAATCTATTTAGAGTTCTGTAGGCTTCTTGTATGTTTATGGGCATCTCTTTCTTTAGGTTAGGGAAGTTTTCTTCTATGATTTTGTTGAAACTATTTATCGGGCCTTTGAGCTGGGTGTCTTCACTCTATTCTATACCTATTATCCTTAGGTTTGATCTTCTCATTGAGTCCTGGATTTCCTGTATGTATTGGACCTGTAGCTTTTTTCGTTTTACATTATCTTTTAAAGTTGTGTCAATGATTTCTATGCAATTTTCTGCTCCTGAGATTCTCTCTTCTATCTCTTGTATTCTGTTTGTGATGCCTGTATCTACTGTTCCTTTTCTCTTCCTTTGGTTTTCTATATCCAGGTTTGTGTCCCTTTGTGCTTTCTTTATTGCTTCTATTTCCATTTTTATTTCCTTCACCTATTTGATTGTGTTTTCCTGTAATTCTTTCAGGGATTTTTGTGATTCTTCTTCATAGGCTTCTACTTGTTTATTAATGTTTTCCTCTGTTTCACTAAGGGAGTTCTTTATGTCTTTCTTGATATTCTCCATCATCATCATCACATGTGATTTTAAATCTAGGTCTTGCTTTTCTGGTGTGTTTGAATATTCAGTGTTTGCTTTTGTGGGAGAATTGGGCTCCTGTGATGCCATGTATTCTTGGATTCTGTTGCTTTGGCTCTGGCGCTTGCCTCTCACCATGAGATTGTCTCTGGTGTTACGTGTTCTGCTGTTTCTGACAGTGGCTCGACCGTCATATAGTCCTGTGTGTCAGGAGTGCTGTAGGCCTGTCTTCCTTTTTTCTTTCAGCTAGTTATGGGAACAGAGTGTTCTGCTATCAGGCATGACGTCTTTCCTGTCTATTGGTCTTGAACTGTTCTTGTGGGCATGTATCCTGAGTCCACAAGGCAGGTCACTTGGAGCAGAAAAGTTGGTCTTACCTGTGGTCCTTCATCTGAATTTGCTCCTGGGCAGCTGCTTTTGAGCTCTCCATGAGCTGCTAACCAGGAGGGCCTGTGCCGCCTTTTCCAGGAGCCCCCATGCACCTAAGTCCCGGATGGCATTATGTGTTTTCCTCTGGAGTCAGAAATGTGGGCAGAATGTAGTCTCTTTTGGCTTCCTATGCGTGTCTGCCCCTCTCAAGGTTTAGCTCTCCCTCCCATGGGACTTGGGTGCAGGGAACTGTTGACAGGGTCTTTTCTGGTCCAGGCAGTGTCTTCCTTCTGTATTCTTATGAAAACTTGTCCATTCACATTCCTCTAGATATGTCTTAGCACTCTAAGAGAGCTTATAAGAGAACCAGAAGTCATACATATGAAAAACATTAAATTTTCAGTGTACAGCAATATCCAGTGCAAAGGTCAAAATTTTGTGTCATGAAAACAAAAAAATAGGGCTTATCATTCCACAAACCAATGAGTTGCCTACATGTTCTCTAGTTTGTTTCAGTCCAAAACCACTGAAAAAGTTTTATGAGTGTAAAATTTTCAGTAAACTCATGATTGCCATTGTTGATACTAGATTTAAAATAAAAATAGATGTGTAGAAAGATTTTTATGAGAAAAGTTTACATATTAGAACACAGTGTTGCTTCATACACACTTGTTGCTTCTAAGATACAGAGAAGATATTTCTTTTTTTTTCTTATCTTTTCTTTTTTTCGGAGCTGGGGACCGAACCTAGAGCCTTGCACTTGCTAGGCAAGCGCTCTACCACTGACCTAAATCCCCAAACCCCAGAGAAGATATTTCTAAACAACACTTCCACACAGCAACTACTGCAATGAAAATTAGCAAAAAAATGTAGGAACATAAAGCCAATCTTGAATAGATTGGTTAGTACAAGTTATTGAATTGAAGAAAAAATCATGAGGATCAGAGTGGAAGATCATGATTTTGAGTTCAAATCTGAAGATTACATTACTTTGTCATTAGTATTGAATGTTCAGGATGAGTTGCAGGGACTAAACCACCATCCAAAGTGTTCAGATGTGGGTCCCATGACTCGAGTTGGAATTTTCTAGCATCACTGTATGGGGTGTCCTTTGGTCCTATGGAGTCTCCATGATGCAGGTAAGGGAATGCTAAGGAGCTGAGTGAAGATTAGGTGAGGTTTATGTGTAAGTACCATCATAGAGGAAAGGGAGGCAGACGGGGTAGGAGATTCATGGAGGAGAAACTGGGAAGGGGGATAAAATTTGAAAAGTAAATATTTATAGTGAGCCATAAAAAGAAAGAAAAAGAAAGAAAGCACAGAGCATGACATTCCTTCTGGATCTTATTGAGACCTTATTCAATCATTATTACTTAAATTAATTGTGGGTAAGTGAAGAACTGAATAATTTTGGATAGAGCTAGATTAAATATATTTCTGACTTGGTCTGTTTATTGATTCTCAAGAAAATGGAAGCAGAGGCATTGTTTTGATAATCTGTTCATGCCACCAGTGTGACATAGTTCATACTGTACCTGGACTGTGGACCTTAGTGAGTATAAATATGATCCTGCCTATCCATGTCTTTGATCTTGTAGTACAATGTCCTGTGCATGTACAGTAGCTCAGATTGCACCATTACTGAATTTCTAACTGTGACTGTTCTGATACAACCTACTAACATCATTTCTAGTTGTGTCCATGTAATAACTTTGTTAAAAACCTCTAAGACCAATTGAGAACAAAAGGTTTCCTTACAGGCATTAACAAATATGAGTGATATCATGGAGCCTGAGAATGAATAATTCTCCAAAGTATTTACCAATCTGTGTTACATGAGCTGTTGTAATTAGTTGCAGAGCCCCAGGGAAGAAAGTTCTTAAGCTTCCTCCAAGGCTCAGAAGCAATCTGGAAAAACAAAATAAATCATGAAAATACAACCACTTCTATACAGAGCATAATAAAAGTTAGTAGATACTTCATGGGCTTATATGCACAGCACATCACTGTCCAGGTTAAAGGCAGAAAAATATGTTCATTTTGATGTTAGTATATTTCCTCCTCAACCTTCCACATCTCATGGCAAATTTCATTGATCCCAAGTGCTTTTGGAGAATACATTTCAATGAAGTCAAGGAAAAAGACCTGAATATAAGTTGTGCCTTCATCCTTGGAGCAGTTCAGTTGCCTATGGAGAAATATTATTTCAATGAGACTCTGAATGTCCTGTAAGTGCATTTGTATTTTCCATGTAATGACATTTTTAACATTTCTTTAGTATTCTGAGGATGTAGGTTAGGCAAATCCTTGGGTCTTCTGTCATGTTGCTAAGTCTGAACACAACTAAACAAGGTTAATTTGTTTATAGATTCAATCTTATAGTCTCCATCTCATTAATCCAGTGAAAGTATTGCTTTTCCTCAAGGTGACCACTGACTTAAAGCATGGAAGCTGAGGAATAAAGGAATATCTACATGGATCCTTCACTTAAAGCCCTCCTAGTAACAGTTTACATTGCAAACTAGACAGTGATGACATATTGAATTTGATCCTGTAGTATTTCATTGAGTTTTATCCCAAGTACTTGCAAATAAATGGCCATAAACTTTGCTTAAAATTCTTCCATCAATGTCTTTCTCCTAGAGCATATGCTGGTTCCATTAATATTCTGGTGCCTCTAGTTATCAAAAACTTAATATACATGCAAACTTTGTCTCTAAATTTCTTTGCACGTTGTCACTTCTTGCCTTCTAATGCTTCATCAACTTTGGAAAGATTCATTCAGAAGTGCATACTTCATATGAATGCATGGATGTTTATGTTTACATGTAATGAGCAAGGAATATTTAGGCCATTAGAGGGAAAGACATCAAATTGCTTTACAAGATAAAATCATAAAGACCCATGGCTGTAGGCTTCAGACAGTTCATGTACAATCACTGGCTTTAATCTTTCATAAAGTTTAGTTTGGCACTCTCTCTTTAGAGTAAAATATATTTGAAACATATGCAATCAAATGATGTGTTTACATTCTTGGAATAAAGAGGCTATCAATAACAGTGTTTACTGCTTATGTCCCTTGTCACTAGCATAGGTTCCAGATGTGGTGTGGGACAGTTGTAAAATTTGACAACAGAGATACAGGAATTTTCCATTAGATTTTTGTCATTGTTTTAAAAACATGTCTACTCTTCACATGTCCAAGTTGGTTTATCTCCGAACTTTTTATGATATTTACATCTTATGAGACATTTGTGGTAATTTTATGAAATATATGTGCACATGTTACCAATGTGATATCAATACTCATTTTAGTGAGTTGCTGATAGTTTTTTTTAAACACAGACCTTTAGACTGCTAGGCTACACAGACATCTTAAGTAACTGATGTTTCCTAAAATTTCACTGAAGAAATAGTTTGAGCACTGCACAAGGTTTATTCTTAAATTACTTTTGTATGTTAGTAAAATGTTTGATTGAAAATTTTGTGTGTGATAATAGAGAATATCATACCATAAAATTGGAATTTTATAGAATATAGAATGAAAACACCACATGGATACAGGTTGTGGTGAAAACCTAATTGTACTTACCTCAAATTTAATCATTAAACATATAGGCATATATTTATTGTTTATTTTTCAGATTATTTTAAATAACAAGGATGACACTGTAGATATTAGTCTTTACATAAACATAAACCAAGTATGCTATTATTCTTTTCCCACTGTCCTGTGGCCCCCTTTTTTTTTATTTTTTTTATTATTATTAACTTGAGTATTTCTTATATACATTTCGAGTGTTATTCCCTTTCCCGGTTTCCGGGCAAACATCCCCCCCCCCCTTTCCTTCCTTATGGGTGTTTCCCTCCCAACCCTCCCCCCTTGCTTCCCTCTCCCCAACAGTCTAGTTCACTGGGGGTTCAGTCTTAGCAGGACCCAGGGCTTCCCCTTCCACTGGTGCTCTTACTAGGATATTCATTGCTACCTATGAGGTCAGAGTCCAGGGTCAGTCCATGTATAGTCTTTGGGTAGTGGCTTAGTCCCTGGTAGCTCTGTTTGGTTGCTGTGGCCCCCTTTTATTACAAAAAATGAACATATTACATCAAAATTTCTTCTACATTATAAACATGTAATACTGGAAATTACAAATATCACCCCAATTTATGTATTTTCCTTGTTCTCATTAGGATGCTAGCATTATTTTATTGTAACTGGAAAGATTGTCAACTATGTTTAATATAAATTAAGTTATAATAATGAGAAGTACCCAGTTTGAATATATCACATTCTTTTGTAAATATGAAAAAGTAGTTGAATGGTGCTTGGGTGGTGGGGCAAACACTTAATTTCTGTACTAAGCACCTGGTGCATGATTTTATGTGTACATTTGAATTGCATATAGTCTGCAGCAAAATATCTTATAAAACACTCAAAAAAGATTGAAGAAGCTAAGAAGTGCATGCTGACAGGAGATGGATATAGCTGTCTGCTGAGAGGCACAGCCAGAGTATGTCAAATACAGAGATGAATGTCAGCAGTTAACCGTTGAACTGAGAACTGGATTCACAGTTAGAGGATTAGAGAAAGAATTCAAAAGGCTGAAGGGGCTTGCAACTCCATAAGAGCAATAATACCAACCAACCATAATTCCCAGGGACTGAACCTCATGGTCCCAGGTGCATATATAGCAGAGGATGGCCTTTTTGGGCATCAGTGGAGGAGAAGCCATTGTTCCTGCCAAGACAAGACACCCCCTCTGTAGGGGAATGTAGTTGACCAGTTACAGGGTTGGATAGAATACCTTTATAGAAGGAGAGGGGGATGGAATAGGGGATTTATGTCCAGGAAAAAGGGAAAAGGAATAACATTCAAAATGTAAATAAAAATAATCAATAAAGGAAAAAATTAAAATTAATTATAGGTCGATAAAGTTTGATGTGGAAAGTAGAGTAAGAATTTGTGTTCAAAGACAAAAAACAACTATAAAAATAATAAAAGAAAACACTCAGGTATATTGCTCTTTCATGACCTAAATAATCCTTGCTCAAATACATACAAATATGTGCAAAGACATGTATGATTTACAAAATATATGTTTGATATTTGAATTTATATATTTAGAAAATATTTTCTTTCACTAAATATTGAAAGAAAAATTAACAAGATTAGGGTAGATATGATGTGACATGTTAAGAATATTTGCCACTGTTTGTAAATGATTGTTAATACTGGAAACAAATGGTGCTGCAGAAAGACTATTATACACTTAAAAATAAATGATCTTTTTAGCTCCAAACCAATTCACCTAATTTCACAAGAAAAATATCATGAACTCAGTAGCTCTCATAACACACATATTTTATATTGCTTAATAATTTCAAAATGAAGGCATTATCAGTATTACTGTTTTGTCCATATCTTTTGTTTTCTCTTTATTTCTAATCAAACAATCAAAAGCAAAAATTTAAATCCTCTCTGCAAAAGAGGTAAATACCATATCTTATTTATGGGAGACACACTGATATGAACTCTTAATGTGTTTGCTATTTTCTAGGTTAGTTTGTCAACCCAATCTCACAATGAAAGGCAGTTGTTTCCATCTTCAGAGGTCAGATACAGAGACATCCATTACAGAATAGTGGTTCTGTTGAGCATTATTGATCATCTATATACATGTGTCCATAATGAAAACTGTGCTCTTTTACAGAAAAACAACTGAAATCAACAAATATACTTTGGCATTAGCATTTTCAATGGATGAAATCAACAGGAATCCTGATCTTTTACCAAATATGTCTTTGGTTATAAAACATATTTTGAGCTACTGTGATGGAAATACTGCACTCCATATATTTAAAGAAAAATTTTATAGGCCTTTACCTAATTATGTCTGCAATGAAGAGACAATGTGTTCATTTGTTCTTACAGGGCTGAATTGGGTGTCATCTATAGAGCTGCTTAGAAACTTGGACATCTTCTTATTTCCACGTGTGAGTTATTGTAGGCAAGGATTTCTTCACATCATTTCTCTATGGGAAACTTTGATAGATATTAAGAAAATTAATTGGTGAGATTGTATTTGAGCTTATATCAATCTGTATAGTTCCACAGTACTTACTATTCAAAGACCTCCAGAAGATGACAGATTCCAGAAAGGAAGAATAGAGGAGGCCATGAAGAATTGAGTCTGGCTGGCATGGTAGCAGTGAGAAATTTGAAGCCTTGACTCACTGTCAGTCAAAGTGTTTCTTAA
The DNA here is from genome assembly GCF_011064425.1 of Rattus rattus. Classification (NCBI taxonomy): domain Eukaryota; kingdom Metazoa; phylum Chordata; class Mammalia; order Rodentia; family Muridae; genus Rattus; species Rattus rattus. The sequence goes on along the minus strand of NC_046155.1, from coordinate 176,138,650 downwards.
TTTACGCAAGCCTCATTAATCAGAGATTGATTCATTTTGTTCAAAAACCTAGAAAATTTTATTGCTATAACCAGATATATGCTACCTTCATCTTGGTTATTCATTTAGATTATCATTGTTAAAGTGTTATAATTTTAGTTACCAGTTATAAATTGTGATTTATCAGAATTTTAATTTGCCAACATTTTCCCTGTAAGCCAACTTCTAATTATATGGAGTATTTCTTACACAGGTATGATGACAAACTATTTTTGCCAGACAGCTCAAGCTATTTCTGTGTCACTAGACCAGGTGAAAATCTCCAATCTAGTGTGTGAAGCTAGCCATTTTACTAGCAGTGAGTGCTTGACCAACCAATAAGGGTGAGCGTGCCCACTGTTATTAGAACTTCTGTCTAAAATTTCATCAACATACTTCTATAGTTATAAATTATTTTCTTTAATAATACAATGACTAAGTCATATCTTTGTAGAATTTATTGCTATGTCTTATCTTATTTTTCTTTGTTTCCTCATAAGATACAAGAATTGACCTTCCTAAGTAAACTTTTCTAAGAAAAAGGAGTTATGGAGTTCTGATATTTCATTCTTATATATTTCTACATGACTATATTTCCATCATTATATGATACTTTGTATGTTAGAGACAGCTCTATTTAATCTAACTTTGTTTCTGTCTAATTGCCTCAAGAAATACAAATTATGAGTCTGATATATTTTGCAGCAAATTTGCTTGGTTATTTTGTAGGATGAGGTTTTTAATATGATTTGCTGCTAACACTTTTAGGGAGCCAAATTGTGTTTACATATTTAAATTTACTTTGTTCTGATTATCTGTTTCCTGAGGAGAACAAAGGCAGATATTCACAGAGCATTTTGGATCCTTATCCTGAAAAGGAGATCTATAGCTACTTTATGTGAGTCTCATCCTCTAGTGTACAAGGAATACTTACAAGAAGGGCAAGATAAGAATATGTGTTCCTAAAAGCTAAATAAGTATTGTGCATCAGTCTTTCCCGTTAAATAGTAGAGGAAATATTTCTGGATTAAGGCACAAATGCCTTTTTTTGAAAAAAATTTAGCCAAATATCCGCAAATTGTAAATATATTGAAATCTTTCCCAACATTGAATTCACAGATATCAAGACAAAAACTGAATGACAGAATTCATAACATGCAAATATGTTTTGTTATATTATTTTCAAACAGCTATGCCTGCTGTTCCCATTAAAAGTGGATGTAACAGTCTTCTACTTTTGCTCATTTATATCAGTGATGAGAGGAAAAAGCCATAGATAATCAACTGTTTGTAGGTAAATATGATTAAAAGTTTTTTTTTCAGTGCACTCCACCTCATGTTGTTCTCTGTATTGCAGTTCCTTCAGATTTCCTATGGACCTTTCCATTCCATCTTCAGTGATAATGAACAATTTCCATATCTCTATCAGATGACCCCAAAGGACACATCACTATCATTGGCAATGGTCTCCTTCATACTTTACTTCAACTGGAACTGGGTTGGCCTTGTCATCTCAGATAATGATGAAGGCAATCAATTTCTCTCAGAGTTGAAAAAAGAGACCCAAAACAAGGAAATTTGCTTTGCCTTTGTGAACCTGATGACAAACAATGAGATTTCATTCTATCAAAAAACTGAAATGTACTACAACCAAATTGTGATGTCATCCACAAATGTTATTATCATTTATGGGGAAACATACAGTATTACTGAATTGAGCTTCAGAATGTGGGAATCTCCAGTTATAAAGAGGATTTGGGTCACCAAATCAGAGTTGGATTTCCCGACAAGTAAGAGAGACTTAACTCATGGCACATTCTATGGCACTCTGGCATTTTTACACCACCATGGTGTGATTACTGGATTTAAAAATTTTGTAGAGACACAGTACCATCTCAGAAGCAGAGATTTAAATCTATTAATACCAGAGTGGAAGTACTTTAGCTATGAAGCCTCAGCATCTAACTGTAAAATATTAAGGAACTTTTCATCTAATTCCTCATTGGAATGGCTAACAGAACAGAAGTTTCACATGGCATTTAACGATTATAGTGATAGCATATACAATGCTGTGTATGCCATGGCCCATGCCCTCCATGAGAATAATCTGCAAGAGATTGAAAAGGAGGAAATAAGAAATGGGAAAGGAGCAAGTATTCACTGCTTGAAGGTAGAGTTTCTTTTTTTTCTATTTTTATTGGATATTTTCTGTATTTACATTTCAAATGTTATCCCCTTTCCTTCAATTCCAACTCCCCTTTCCCTACTTTTGTGAAGACTCTCCCACTAACCCCCACCCACTCACAAGGCCATGTTATTGCTCTATATTTTCCGTCCATACAGAATTACCTGTGGGTTTTTTTTTTTTTTTGAGTATAGGCTTTTATAGTACAATCTGATGATTTTTTTAATTTCTTCATTTTCTCTTATGTTTCCCTTTTAATTTATGATTTTGTTAATTTTGATACTGTCTCTGTGCTTGCTGGTTAGTCTAGCTAACTGCTTAGATATATCTTGTTGATTTTCTCAAAGAAATAGCTCCTGGATTTGTTTATCCCCTGTATAGTTCTTTTTGTTTCTATTTGGTTGCTTTCAGCCCTGAGTTTGATTTCTTCCTAGTCCTCTTGGGTTTATTTATTTCTTTTGTCCTTGAGCATTCAGTTATGCTGTCAACTGCTATCAATCTGCTAGTGTATGCAAGCTCCAGTATTTTTTCTTTTTTTTCTTTCTCTCTCTCTCTTTTTTGGATTCACTGAAGCTATGAATACTCCCGTTAGTACTGTGCTTTTTGTGTCCAAAAAGTTTTGGTATGTTGTGCCTTTCTTTTCACTATATTCTTGAAAGTTTTTAATTTCTTTATGTCTTCCATGAGCATGTTATCGTTGGGTAGAGTGTTGTTCATCTTCCATGTGCATGTGGGCTTCCTGCTGTTTTTGCTGTTTTTGAAGACCAGCCTCAGTCCATGGTGATCTAATGGGAGGCATGTGAATATTTCCATTTTCTTTTATCTGTTGAGGCCTGTTTTATGAATGATTATATGGTCAGTTTTGGAGAAGGTTCCATGAGATCCTGAGAAGAAGGTATATTCTTTTTTGTTTTAGGATGAAATAGTTTACAGATATCTATTTATTCCATTTTGTTTATAACTTCTGTTTGTTTCAACTTGTCTCTGTTGAGTTTCTGTTTCCATGATCTGTCCATTGATGAGAGTGAGGTGTTAAAGTCTCTGATTATTATTTTGTGTGATACAAGGAATGATTTATCTTTAGTAAATTTATTTTATGATAGTGGTTTCCATGGCATTTGGGGCATAGATGTTCAGAATTGAACATTCATCTTGTTAGATTTTCCCTTTGATGCATATGAAATGGCCTTCCTTAACATATTGATAACTTTTGGTTGGAAGTAGATTGTATTCAATATTCGAATCACCCCTCCAGCTTCTTTCTTGTAATCATTTGCTTGGAAATTTTTTTCTAGCCTTTCACTCTGAGGTACTGGGTGTCTTTGTCACTGTAGTGTGTTTCCTCTTTGCAATAAAATGCTGAGTTTATATCTCCACTATGTTAGTCTATACCTTTTTATTGGGGAATTGAGTACATTAATGAAAAGAAATATTAGGAAGGAATGATTATTGTTTATGGTTATTTTTGTTTTTAGAGGTATAATTATGTTTGTGTGGTCATCTTCTCTTGGGCTTGTCAAAAATGATTACTTTCTTGCCTTTCATAGGGTGTAGTTTCCTGATTTGTGTTGGAGTTTTCCATCTATGTTTGTTGTAAGCCTGGATTTCCAGAAAGATATTGTGTAAATTTGGTTTTGTTATGGATTATCTTTGTTTCTCCATCTTTGTTAATTGAGATTTTTGCTGAGTTCAGTATACTGGATGGCATTTCTGTACTCCTAGTGTCTATATGACATCTGCCCAGGGTCTCCTAGCATTCATCTTTCTGTTGAGAAGTCTGATATAATACTGATAAGTCTGCCTTTATATGTTACTTGATCATTCTTCCTTACTGCTTTTAATGTTCTGTCTTTGTTTTGTGGATTTGGTGTTTTAACTATTATATGATGGGAGAAATATTTTTCTGATCCAATCTATTTGGAGTTCTGTAGGCTTCTGGTATGTTCCTTAGACATCTCTGCTTTCAGGTTAGGAATGTTTTCTTCTATTATTTTGTTGAAGATATTTACTGGCCCTTTAATTTGGGAATCTTCACTGTCTTCTATTCATATCATCCTTAGGTTGGGTCTTCTCATGGATTTATGGATTTCCTGAATTTTCTGGGTTAGGACCTTTTTTTATTTTGCATTGTCTTTGATTAGTGTGTCAATATTTTCTATAGTATGATCTGCCCCTGAGAGTCTTGCTTCTATCTCTTGTACTCCATTGGAGAATCATGTGTCTATAACTCCAGATCACTTTGCTAGGTTTTTTATGTCCAGGGTTGTTTCCTTTTGTGATTTCTTACTTTTTCTATTTTCATTTTTAGATCCTGGATGTTTTTGTTCAGTTCTTTCAATTTATTGGTTGTGTTTCTTGGTAATTCTTTAAGAGATTTTCTGTTTTCTCTTTTTTGTTAATTGTGTTCTTCTATATTTCTTAATGGGAGTTATTTATGTCCTTCTTAATGTCTTCTATTATCATCATTAAGTGTTTTTTTAAATATGAATCTATTTTCTTCTGTGCGGGGGCATCTAAGATTTGCAGGCCAGAAGGATCCTATCTCAGGCTCCTCCATGGTTCCTGTGCCCTATGTGCTTCTCTTGGGTCCCTCTTTGTACAGTAGCAAAACTGGGGACTCACCTGTGGACTTAGGAGTGAGAGCATTCTTGAGAGACTAGCTCTCTCTGGGCAGGTTTTGGGTCCCAAGGCTGTTGGAGACCCTTAGCTCGGGGTGCAGATGGAGACCAGAAGGATGTAGAGTTTCTTCTAATGGATGATGTTTGGTGTCTTCAATTGAATAGCCATTTAGAATCTCTCAAGTGCACACAGTTAATGAAATAGGAAATATTTTCCAAAATAGATTTGTTTCTGAACATTTTTTAAAGAAAAATAAATCTGGTGATTGTTATATGTGTGAATGGAAAACGAAGATACTTTATCAATTAAAATTTGTAGTTTCCTAGGGAGTACCTGAATATCCATCAGCATACTTTTACCAATATTCAATATACACATTACTTCATGCATTTTCTCTATGATGAAGAGATGACTTTTTCTACACACTCATCACTTGTTTGGAAATCATTTTAAGGAATGGTTTTTATTAGGGTCCTCCAGTGATTCTGCCCATAGTGTTGCCTCTGGTAACTTACTAGGTTTTGGGAAATAATTAAACAAGAAATAGTGTTGATAGTCAGTACCATCTATAAAAATATGTTCATAAGTGTGAGTGTATCTTTCTCACTGTGTATATTTATATTTTTTTACATTTTCAGTTTATCTGTATTCATATATGTGTTACTTTGAACATACATATTTATGTATCTCTATGACTGTGGATGTGAGCAACAATTTTTCTATGTATGAAATCCTTTCTATAAGTGTGTTTGTATGTTTCTTTGTGTGATTGTCAGGGTGTTTTTCTTTGTCTACCATTGTATGTATTTTGTGAGTGTTTGTATGTACTTATACATACTGTATCTGCTTTACTGCATAGGTGTCTGTGTATTTCTTTGTGCTTGTCTTAGCCTTTACCTGCCTTTTAGTCATTATGTGTGAGTGTATATTTCTCTTGGTGTCAATAGCATTCAGGGCTGGTGTTTGTATTTTATACTTCTCCCTGTGTGTTGCTATCAGTCTGTGTATTTCTATATGTGTGTGTGTGTGTGTGTGTGTGTATGTGTGTGTGTGTGTGTGTGTGTGTTTATATGTGTGCCGGTGTATGTATTTTGTGAAATTTCTTATCTGTGAATATGTATATCATTTTTGTCCCTGAATATTTACATTTGTGTGTCAACATGTATGTATATTTGTGTGTACATAAGTGTATAGCTCTATGATATGTGTGACTCAGAAAAGATGTGAGCCTCTCTATGTGTTAATGTGTGTGCATGCGTGTGTGTGTGTGTGTGTGTGTGTGTGTGTGTGTGTGTGTGTGTTGCATATCTCTGTTTGGTTCTGCATTTTTGTCAGTTTATATTTGGTAGTCCTGACTGAGAGAACTGAAATTCTTACAATATTATGATTATTTCATTTTTAAGAATTTTTTGTTTTACAGAATATTTTTAATTTGCATTGTAATTACTATCACCATCCCAGTTTCCCCTCCAGAAACCCACTATCCTATTCACCCTCGACCAGCTTCTATGAGGGTGCTCTCTCACCCAACAACACACTATCTCCCAAATCCCTGGCCTGACATTCCCCTACACTGGGGCATCAAGACTTGACAGGACCAAGGGCCTCTCCTTCATATGATGCCTGAAAAAGCCATCCGATGTTACATTTGCAGCTGGAGCCATTGGTCCATTCATGTGTACTCTTGGGATGGTGGTTTAATCCCTGGAACACTGGGAGTTCTGGGGTTTCTGGTCTCTTGATATTGTTCTTATGGTGTTGCAAATTCCTTCTGCTTCCTCAATCCTTTCTTTAACTCCTTCATTGGGAACCCTGTTCTCCCTTCAATTGTTGGTTGCAAGCATTCATCCCTGTATATGTCAGGCTCTTACAGAGGCTCATAAGAGACAGCTACATCAGGCTTCTGTCAGCAAGTACTTCCTGAGATCCACAATATTTTCTGTGATGGTGTCTGTATATGGGATGGATTCCCCAGGTGTGACAATCTCTGCATGGCCTTTCCATCAATTGCTGCTACAAAATGTATCACAATATTTCCTCCTGTGAGCCTTTTTGTTCGCCCATCAAAGAAGGTCTAAAGCAACCACACATTGTTCTTACTTCTTCTTGAGCTTCAGATGGTCTGTGACTTGCATCTTGATTATTTCATGCTTTTGGGTTAATAGCCACTTATCAGTGAGTGCATACATGCATGGTCTTTTGTGATTTGGTTACCACACTAAAGATGATACTTTCTACTTCCATCCATTGACTTAAGAATTTCATGAAAACATTGTTTTTAAAAGCTGAGTAGTATTTAATTGTGCAAACGTAGCACATTTTCTGTATCTACTCCTCTGTTGAAGGATATCTAGATTTTTTAACATTCTGCCTATTATAAATAAGACTGCTTTGAACATAGTGGAGCATGTGTCCTTGTTATATGTTTGAGAATCATTCAGGTATATGCCCAGGAGTGATATAACTTGGGCCTCAGGTAGTACTAAGTCCAATCTTCTGAAGAAACACCGGAATGATTTCCAAAGTGGTTCAGCCAGCTGGCAATCCCACCAACAATTGAAGAATGTTCCTCTTCTGCACATCCTTGCCAGCATCTGCTGTCACCTTAATTTTTGATCTTAGCCATTCTGAGTAGTGTGAGGTGGAATCTCAGAGTTGTTTTGATTTGCATTTCTTGATGACTAAGGATGCTGAACACTTCTTTAGGTGTTTCTCAGATAGTAAATATTCCTCAGTTGAGAATTTTTTGTCTAGCTCTGTAGCACATTTTTAAAGTGGTTTTGATTTACTGGTGCCTAACTTCTTGAAGTCTTTTTATATATTGGATATTAACCCTCTACTGGATGTAGAATTGGTAAAGATCTTTTCCTAATTGGTTGGTTGATCTTTTGTTCTATTGACAGTATCCTTTGCCCTATAAAAATTTGCAATTTTATGATGTACCATATGCTCATTCTTGATCTTAGAGCATAAGATATTAATATACTGCTTAGTAAATTTTCCCATGTGCCCATGTGTTTGAGCACTTTCTTTTCTATTAGTTTCAGTGTATCTGTTTTTATGTAGAAGGTCTTGATCCACTTGGCCCACTCTCTCCCTATCTGTACTCCCAATATAGTACTTTAAGTCCTAGCCAGAGCAATGAGGCAACAAAAAGATCAAAGGGATACAAATTAAAAAGAAGAAGTCAAAATATCACTATTTGAAAATGATATGATAGTATACTTAAGTGACCACAAAATTCCACTAGAAACACCTCCACCTCATAAACAACTTCAGCAAATAGGCTGGATATAAAACTAACACAAATAAATCATTAGACTTCCTCTACTCAATGATAAACAGGATGAAAAAGAAATTTGGGAAAGACACATTTCACAATATTCACAATTCATATGAAATACATTGGTATAACTCTAAACAAGCAAATGAAAGATCTGTGCAAAAAGAAATATAAATCTCTGAAGAAATAAGTAGAAAAAGATCTTATTTGGTGGAAAGATCTCCCATGCACATGTATTGGCAGGATTAGTATAGTAAAAATGGACATCTTGCTGAAAGCAATAATCAGATTCAATGCAATATCCATGTAAATACAAAGTCAATTTTTCAGAGTTAGAAAGAGAAATTTGCAAATTCATTAGGAATAACAAAAAAACCAGCATAACAAAAACTACTCTCAACAATTAAAGAACTTCTGAGGCATTCACCATCTCTAAAGTCAAGCTTATTACAGAGAAATAATAATAAAGACTGCATGGTATTAGTACAGAGTCAGGCAGGTAGATAAGTTTACTACCCAGAAATTAACCTACACACCAAGGTTCACTTGATCTTTGGCAAAGAAACTAAAACTATCTAGTCGAAAAAAAAAAACCAGCATTTTCAACAAGTGGTCCTGGTTCAACTGGAGGTCAGCATGTAGAAGAATGGAAATTGATCTATTCTTATTGCCATATACAAAGTTCAAGTCCAACTGATAAAGAACCTCCATATAAAACCAATTTTCATTTCTCCTCTTGCTTTTGTTGTGATTTCTCTCTTTAATTCTTTAAAGGATGTTGCCTTAACTATGAAATTAGAATAAATTTTATGACTTGAAGGAATGGTACGTAATTGTGTGCAATGCTTTTCTTTTAGCTAAACTCCTTTCTCCGCAAAACCCACTTTACTAATCCTCTTGTGTACAGAGTGATTATGAAAAAGAGAGAGAGAGTGCAGGAAGACTATGACATTGTTCACATTCAAAATTTCTCAGAACTCCTTCAGATTAAGGTGAAGATAGGAAAATTCAGCCCATATTTTCGACATGGTGAACCCTTTCACTTATATGGAGACATGTTTGAGTTGGCCACAGGAAGTAGAAAGGTGGGTGTATACTAAGTTATTGATTTATACTACATAGCAGTAACACTGCAACATATTGAAGTGAAGTATTTTGTCACATCAGGGACCAATTTCTAGGCTTCTGTTTTATCTTTCTTTTCTTTTCATTTTTAATATATTTCTACTAGTACTTTTAGGATTTCATTCATGCATAAATTATACCTATTTCATATCAGAGTCATTATATGAAATATACTGAATATAAAACTGTTCTTCACCACTGTTTGGTATTCTTTCTTTAAAGTGAACAATATTCTCTTCATATCATTGTTGGTATTGCACAATAATACCCTCCCTTAACTTAAACCTCTGGAACACATGTTGATACAAGTAAGACTAATGCTACAGTTATGAAACACTTAGATTCAAAATTCTAACACTTATCATTAGACACAAAAATATTTTCCCATATGATAGAAGGGCATATACCAAGGTCACTAATGAAAACAATTACAGAAATTCACATTCAGAGAAACATTACTTTTTAATAAACTTTAAGAACCCCTTCACACTTTTAAGTTAGATGATCAAAATTTCAAAGCAATATTTAGACAGGAATAGTACAACACACAAAGAAATAATTATCAAAACCCATTAAATACAGCAGTAACTATAACCAGACATAAGCAAAAATAATTTTCAATTGTAGTTTAATATTTTTGGTAATATTCTCTAAATGTAATCAATTACAAGGAGGCTCTTTTATATTTTAAGATATTCCTTGCTCCAATCAGAAGGTTTGGAGACTCATTCACATGCTAGAGGAGAACTTTTATTAATAAAATTGCTGGAAAACATTAAAATGTATAATAAGAGAGAAAAAGGAAATTGGATAACAATACATTTGATTGATTTGTATAGTATAATTCTTGACTAAACTACCTAGCAAAGGAACATAACACACAACAGAGAGATCATTCTATGAGAACAGAGAGAATTCATGGTTCCAAGCATGGTTCCACACATGCGGATTCTTTGAGTGTAATACAGTAAACAATATAAAATTACATTACAGGGGGTTGGGGATTTAGCTCAGTGGTAGAAAGCTTGCCTAACAAGCGCAAGGCCCTGGGTTCAGTCCCCAGCTCCTAAAAAAAAGAAAAAAAAAGAAGAAATAAAAAAAGAGAAAAAATTAAATTACTTTCCATAAACATTTGGAAAAGATTGTTAACCAAGCCCAAAATTCATTCAGAGTTAAGGAAATCAAACAGGTAATAGAACAGAAGGAACACATATTGGTATGACATTTTCTTTCACAAACCTCTTGACAATACATGCAGAGAAAATTATTATCCGTGAATGTCAGAAATAATGACAAGTAGTTTTATTGGTTCAAGTTTTTATCCAAGCACTTTAGGGCAGCGATCTGTAAATCACTGTTTCTTACCAGTCTGCCCTGTATTGTGAGCCTAAATCTGCCATGTGTGATGTGGAGGTACTTACTACCTTAAAATAAATTGACGTGAACCATAAAAGTATGCCCATTTTAGTACTCTCACTCAAAATAATCTTTAAAATAATACAGTGTTAACATACATTTAGAGAAAATGATGGGGTAAGAAAGAGAATATGTACTCTAATCTTTATTGTGTGAATAATTGTATGGATACTTCATAGTAAGACCCTCTTTTAACAATATGAAAATCATAGAAAGAACTCTTCAAATCTTCAATTAATCTTAAAGAGTCTAATTTTTATCCAGCCTTTTCCAGTATTTGCAGTCACTTTGAAACATATTGACCTCATGAAACACTACATATTTAAGGTCACTACACATCACTTTATCATTTCCAACCATATTAAACCAGTGTCTGCATATTCCACTGTTCTTTCATTTACAATCTCTCATGCTTTAAAATGGCAATTTATTCAAGATCATATTTGTTTTCAGTGATTAAAAGACAACTGCTCCTCTTTCAAATATCTTCAAATACTAATTAGCTTCACTTTTGCTTCCACTAAACTTAATAATAAGGAACATGAAGAGGAAGGGGTGATTTGATATATGGCTTATAATCAAAGAAAGACCAGTGTGGATATCTGGAGACTGGAACTAAGTTGAAGATTTCCAAAGCACACTATTTCCTGGCTATACTACCCACAGTGAAATGGACAATATTATATCAATTACAAATTAAGGAAATGCTTGAAATGTATGAGGGAAGGCTAGTTTTGGTTGAGAAAATATCCCATTTAAAGGTACTTCTGTCTGTTCACAGTACTTAGTGCAAAATTGAAAATAATTAAAACAAAACAAAACAAAACAAAACAAAAAACTCGATCAGGTTGCAATCTCTAGTTTTCACACAGCTCACCATCAGCTCTTTTTTCTGAATAACTAGATGTTGAGAAAATTTCACCATTTTTTCAATGTATTTCCAATATTCATAACTATTCAATAAAAATGGACAGAATGAAATGTCATCGGTTGGTGTACATAAAACAAGTTCTTGAATCTTAGTATACTACTACAAATCATAAAAGTAATAGGGAAAACTCATTTTTAATATGTGTCTAAATTTTTTCTCAGATGCCATCCTCTGTGTGCAGTGAAGCTTGTACTCCTGGATTCAGAAAAATCTGGAAGGAGGGAATGGCATCCTGCTGTTTTGTTTGCAGCCCATGCCCTGAAAATGAAATTTCTAATGAGACAAGTGAGTGTTTGCTGCTCAGATAAATCCTTCAAATATATATTATTCTTGTGCCCCCTGGGATTATGAATTCAACTATCGGGCAACTGCAAATATAAAATATATCACTTCTAATTTACTAGTTTCAGATATAAAAATAATTTAAAAATTCATGTCAAAATAAACAAATAAACACATACATCTTGTACCTTGAACCACATATTGACTCATTGAAAATTCATGGCAGATTATATTTCCTCAAAAAATACTTTAGCAAATAAAACTGCAATATAAGGGATTCTCCACAAGATTCTCCCAAATAATTAATCTATTGTAAAACAACATGTACAAGGGGTTGGGGATTTAGCTCAGTGGTAGAGCGCTTGCCTAGGAAGCGCAAGGCCCTGGGTTCGGTCCCCAGCTCCAAAAAAAAAAAAAACCATGTACATTAGATTTTAGTCAATTTTTTAAAAAATTAAATTAGTCATATTTCATCAATATATCCATCCAGTATATGATTATGCACATCATGTACATATAGGAGCCCATGAAGTATCAAATGTAATAGGGGAATACTAGACATTGAGAAATTTATTTAAAATCTATTGGACTAGATTATGAGACTACTATGTACAAAATACATATACTACTATGTATAAAATACATAATACATGGTCTCTGTAAGGTTAACATAGACTACAAAAGTATTTGAAAATTTATGAGCAATCGCTAAGTATGCAAAATTCTGAAGATCATGTTCAAAGCCAGATGTGATACGAATCCAGAAAGCAGGGAATAAGTGTTAACCCATTATTTAGAATATTTGATGAGACTTGTATTCAGCATATTACAAACCACATGTATTATTAAAATTATTATTTAGGGTTGGTTAACATGCATAAAGTTCATGGCTAGCTTTGCAATTATTTTGTCTTTCAATTTATAAAATTAATCAAAGTTATCAAAAGACATATAATGCCTGTGAGATGGTACAGTAGTTAAGTCATTTGTTGCTCAGGCTTGCAATCTGACTTAATTCCCATGATGCATGAAGTAAAACCAAGCAATGTACTCAGAAGATCTCTTTTGAAGTCCTGCATTCCAACATTATACTATGCTCAAAAATAATTTCTAAAAGTATACTTAAATTGTTTTAGATGTAAAAACAAAAAAGAATTAATATTTATATCAATGAATTCCACAAAAGTCCATAAAACTTTTCATTATATTAATTGTTATGTGTGTGGTATTGGTAATACATGTACAGATACACAAAAGAGGAAATAATACTCCTATCATTGCATTTATATGCACTCACAAGACACCAGTGCTGGGATTTGAACTCAGGTTTTCTGCTAGACTAAAATATTCTATGTATAGCGCAACCAACTTCTTAGTTTTTTACCCATCTTATCAAGTAATAGCTCTCCAAAAAAGTCATTGTTCTAGATAAGAATTCTGAAACCAAAAATAGCACATCCACATTCTCTGAGATGACATAAAAATTAATTTAAAATACAATTGCATGAAATTTTGTAGCCATGATGGTAATTAGAATTTAGGAATAGGATGTTATTGTTTAAGAAAAACCATTTGAGATTCCAGTTATTTTACTGATTTTGCTTCTCAATACTGATTTTATCCTTGAGTACATTCACAGTCACTGAGGGAATGGAGATGAGGCAAGGATGAAATTGCTCAGCATTCCAAATGAAGAAGGGATCAAAGTGAAGTACTTCTTAGTACCAAGAAATTACATAGGTTATTCTGTTTGTTTTGTTTTTTTATTTTTGTTTTCTGTTTTTTTTTCTTCAGTGCTACCATTAGTGCATCTCAGGGACAATAACCAGACTTCTGTTTACTTTTTGACAGATGAAGATATATCTAAGGGTTTCTTTCTTTTTAATATTTTTATTAGATATATTTCTTTACTTACATTTGAAAGGTTATTCCCCTTCCCAGTTTCCTGTCCATAAGCCCCCATTCCCTTCCATCCCCCTCCCACATACAAGTATTCCCCCTGTACACCCCCCTATTTCCTCCCCAATATTTCCCTGCACTGAGGATCCACCCTTGGAAGGACCAAGGGCTTCCCCTTCCCCTGATGCTCCAACAAGGCTATTCTCTGCTACACATGAAGTTGGAGCCCTGGGTCAGTCCATTTCTACTTTTCAAACATCATTATTATATCTCCTCTCATTGACTATCTTCTTCTTATTTCTAAAGAAGCACTAATGAAACATTTCTTTGGATATCAGATATGGATCAGTGTGTGAATTGTCCAGAATACCAGTATGCCAACAAAGAAAAGAACAAATGCATTCAAAAAGCTGTGATTTTTCTAAGCTATGAAGACTCCCTGGGGATGGCCCTTGCCTTAATAGCCTTCTGTTGCTCTGCCTTCACAGCGGTGGTACTTTGAGTATTTGTGAAGCATCATGACACTCCTATTGTGAAGGCCAATAACAGAATCCTCAGCTACCTATTAATCACGTCACTCATGTTCTGTTTTCTGTGCTCCTTTTTCTTCATTGGCCATCCTAACAGAGCTACCTGTATTTTACAGCAAATCACATTTGGAATTGTATTCACTGTGGCTGTTTCTACAGTTCTAGCTAAAACAATCACTGTCATTCTCGCTTTCAAAATCACAGACCCAGGAAGAAGTTTAAGACACTCCCTGTTAGCGGGTGCACCCAACTACATTATTCCCATATGTTCCTTATTGCAATGTATTCTGTGTGCAATTTGGCTAACAGTTTCTCCTCCCTTTGTTGATATTGATGAACATTCTGAGCTTGGCCGAATCATCATTGTGTGCAACAAGGGCTCCATTATGGCTTTCTACTGTGTCCTGGGATACTTGGCCTGTCTAGCCCTTGGAAGTTTCACTATGGCTTTCTTGGCAAAGAATCTGCCTGACACATTCAACGAAGCCAAGTTCTTAACTTTCAGCATGCTAGTGTTCTGCAGTGTCTGGGTCACCTTCCTACCTGTCTACCATAGCACCAAGGGCAGGAACATGGTTGCTGTTGAAATATTCTCCATTTTGGCATCCACTGCAGGGATGCTTGGATGCATCTTTGTACCCAAAATCTACATTATTTTAATGAGACCAAGCAAAAATTCTATCCAAAAGATTAGGGAGAAATCATATTTCTGAACAAATATTTCTGGAATTCTGTCAAATCTAAAGTTCGTATATACCCACCAAATATTTGGTTACAGTGCATGTATCTAGTTTCAGAATCACTCTCAATCATTCCTCTAGTGATATCATCCATCATATCCATGAATATCTAGTGATATCTTCCATCATATCTATGAATCTTGAATCCATTGTCCTTAGAATCTTGCACTCATTCACTTGTTTAGTTTCCTTTGGGAAACTAAAATTCTCAAATTATTATCAAAATTTTATCCAACAATTTGCTTTCATGGAGATTTCACCCCTGGTTACTTCAAATAACTTTGATAAGGCAATTGGATCTATAGCCTTGTATAAAGTATGAGTTCGAGAACAGACAGTAATTACACTTAGAAACCATCTCTCAAATCAATCAATGAGACTAAAAATCAACTAAAGAATCAACAATGATAAAATTAGAATACATTTTCTGATTTCCAGTGGGAGCACATACATGACAGAATACTGTCTGTTTTTACAGTTGCTGTTCAAGATAATGGTCCATAGTCTAAGGTAGAAATGTCCTTTCTTGAGCTCAAACATAAAATATTATATCCAACAATGGACAGAAGCTAATGACCATTGAGTTTGTATTAGGGAATATTTTGAAGATTCTGAGAAAAAGGGTGACCCATAAGAATACCAACAGTCTCAAGTAACCTGGACAACCAAGTATTCTCAGACATTGAGACACTAACCAGGCAGTATACAGCAGCTGATGTGAGGTCCTCAACAAATATCGAACATAGGACTGCCTGGTCTGGCCTCAGTTAGAGAAGACACACCTAAGCCCCTAGAAACATGAGGCCCATGTGATTAGGAAGGTATGTGGGTTTGGGAGGTGGTGAGTTCCTTTTGGAGTTGCAGATGGAGGTATGGGATAAGAAAGAATCACTGGACAGACTGGGAAAAAGATAATGAGTACACGGTAAAAAAAAGTTAAAATAAAAATACTAAAAAATTAAAATAAATAGGCTTGTAGATACATTAACATGGTATTATATTGTTTTTATAGAAGGGATAAGTAAAACTCCTGATATTGGTATGTACCTAATTTTTCTCTGAGTCTACCCTAGGTGTGAAGTTTTGATTGAGGTACTGGAGTCAAAATATTCTGTCAGAATGGATTGGGAGGCAGATACTTTGATTTGCAGCTTCCTAGAAAATGAATTTTTCAAAAACACAATTGAGTTCTTGTAACTGGAATAAATCTTCACATTTGTCAATTCTCCTCCCACAATGAGATATTGTATCATTCTCAAATGCATCAGCATTATCAAAAAGAAACATCACTTGACTAAGTTAGTCTTCCTAGATAATTGGCAATGTCCCCTTAAGGAACACATTGTGCTATAACATGCACATTTTCTCACTGAAAATTTGCTGAAGATACAATTTTCAAAAAGAAAGGTTTATTATTTAAGCTGTGGTTTGTGTGATTTCTACGCAAATTTATTATACTAACTGATCTCCTCTAAAATTACATTCATTTTATATTCTCATATTAAATTTTAATAATATTTACTTATTCTTTTTGACATTTAAGTATGAGTCCCTATATATTTTCTAGTCACTATGTAAGTGAAGTGAGTGGAGAACAGAAAATGTCAAAAGGTCAACTGGACTGTACTTTTTGGATGCTGGAAATCAAGATTCAAGACCTTGTTAGATTGATGAAGAGGATAAATGATTAAATTTAACATGAAAAAAAAACTGCTAAGGAATAGACTGAAGACTTTATTCATGAACTAGACAACCCCCGTTGTCTTAGTCATGGTTCCCACTTTTGCGCACAAACATCATGACCAAGAAGCAAGTTGGGGAGGAAAGGGTTTATTCAGCTTATGTCTATGCTGTTCACCACCAAAGGAAGTCAGGAATGGAACTCAAGCATTGAAGAATCAGGAGCTTATGCAGAAGCCATGGAGGAATGTTTCTTACTAGCTTGCTTCCCCTAGGTTGTTCAGCTGATTTCTTATAAAACCCAAGAATACTAGCCCAGGAATGGCACCACCCATAATGGGCTGGGTGCTCCCCCCTTAATCATTTATTAAGAAAATGGCTTACACTTGAAACTCATGAAGTCATTTCCCCAACTGTGGCTCCTTTTTCTGTGATAACTCCAGCTCGTGTCAAGTTGACACACAAAACTATCCAGTACACACATTAAAAAAATTCACATGATCTGAAATCTATGACTTTGTAGATACTTTTTGATCCATTATATATATATATATAGAATACAAAGAATCTTATATTTGATATTTTATACATGCCCAGTTTTTGTGCTGCAGTGTAATGGATTAAAACGTTACTGAAGTGTTAGCCACAATTATTCAAATTGTGTTGTCATTTATAGAACAAACATTATTCAAAAGATTATCTGTTTACTATTGGTTACACATAAATTGGAAACTAGCATATTTAGCATGTAGCAATTTATATGGAAATCAATGTTTTTAAAGGACATTTGTAGCCAGTATGATGGCAAAGCAGTTAAATCCCTTAACACTAAATATGATGAACTGAGTCCCCCTCAGGTCTATTTAATAAAATGAGAAAGATTAACCCTAGAAGGAGTCTTCTGAAAACCATATATTCTTTGAGTATAATATATACTCAAAATTATTAGACAAAGTGATATAAAATCATGGGTCAAATAAGGATCAACATTATTTACAAAAATAAATGCACTGAAATCTTCACAAAAATTGCTCTTATTGTTTTATTGTGTGCAGTATTTGTGTGCAGTATGTACAGAAGAGCTTGTACATGTGTACAAGTACAGCTGCAAGTGAAAGTCATACAGTGATTCTGGAAGTAGATAGAGAGACAGCTGTGAAAATCCTAGCAAGGTATAGGAATAGAAATCAGATATTCGGGGCTGGAGAGATGGCACAGGGGTTAAGGGCACTGGCTGCTCTTCCACATGTCCTGAGTTCAAATCCCAGCAACCACATGGTGGTTCACAACCATCTGCAGTGGTATCTGATGCCCTCTTCTGGTGTGTCTGAAGACAGTGACAGTGTACTCATATATACAAAATAAATAAATCCTTAAAAAAAAAAGAAATCAGATATTCATCATGGGCAATACATTCTCTGCACAGTTGACCCAAATGCTCAGGCCCATAATAATATTAACTAATAATTGCTTTCCATCAATGCATTTTGACAGATAAACCTTAATAGAACCCTGGAAACACATAAACATTCTCTCCAAATCATAAAAGATTCAGTGCAATTGCAGTATTGTTTCTCTATCTTTATGTAAATTTTATGTTTTATTTAATCTTTTTTTTTACATTTCTGATTTTATCCCCATCTCAGTCAATGTTCTACCTGCTCCATATTCCATACCTCCTGACCCTTCTCAAGGATGATGTTCCCACACCACCCACACCACCCCCCCATCTCACCTCACCAAACCACCACATTCCCAGGGTGCTTAAGTCTCTTGAGGGTTAGGCTCAGCAGCTTGGACAGAGTCATACCTAGCAGTTCTATGCTGTATATGGCCTTTTCCCAGCTGGTCATGCTTTACGGTTGGTGGTTCTGTGTCTGAGAGGTCTTGAGATCCAGATAAATTGATACTGCTTGTTCTCCTATGGAGTTGCCCTCCTCTCCTCAGCTTCCTTCAGTTTTTCACTAACTAATAAAACCACAGGCATCAGTAGGTTTTGTCCACTGGTTGGGTATAAATATCTGCATCTGACTGCTTTTTGTTTCTTTCAAAGGGCCGTCATGATAGGACCATTTTTTGAGAACACCATAACCTC
Source organism: Rattus rattus (assembly GCF_011064425.1). Taxonomy (NCBI): domain Eukaryota; kingdom Metazoa; phylum Chordata; class Mammalia; order Rodentia; family Muridae; genus Rattus; species Rattus rattus. Next base: position 176,119,847 of record NC_046155.1, on the reverse strand, counting down.
AGTAGTAGTGTAAGGCCTTGGGGTCTCCCACTGAACTGGATCCTACCTTGGGCCTGTGACTGAACCTAATTTTCCTCAAGATACTCTCTATTTTTTTTCACTGCAATTCTTTCAGAAAGGAATAATTATGGCTCAGAGTTTTTGAATGTGTAATGTCAACCCTATCCCTCACTGCCTTTCTGATGGAAATGGGCTCTAAAATTTCCCTTTCCTTACTGTAGGGCATTGAATCTAAATAGCTTTATTCTTCTTCCTAAGTTGAATTGAGGCATCCTAACTTGGGAACTTTGGTTTGTTAAATTTTTTGAGTTCTGTGGACTTGATCCTGTTTTCTGTACTAATTTTTTCTTTGAGTTTTTTTGTTTTTTTGTTTTTTTTTTAAAATTAAATATATTTACTTACATTTCACATGCTATTCCCTTTCCAGTTTTCCTGTCCATAAGCCTCCATCCATTCCCACTCTGCCTCCCCCACATGGGTTTTCCCTCCTCCATCCCCCTTACTGTCTCCCCATATTCCCCAGCACTGGGGTCCAACCTTGGCAGGAACAGGGGCTTTCCCTTCCACTGGTGCGCCAAGTCTATTCTCTGCTACATATGCAGTTGGAGCCCTGGGTCAGTCTAAGTACAGGCTTTCGGTAGTAGTTTAGTCCGTGGAAGCTCTGGTTCGTTGGCATTGTTGTTCTTGTGGGGTTGTAAGCTCCTTCAACTCTTTCAATCTTCCTCTAATTGCCCCCAAGGGTGTCCTGTTCTCAGTTCAGTGGTTTGCTGCTAGCATTGACCTTTGTATTGGACATGCTCTGGATGTGTCTCTCAGGAGAGATCTATATTCGGTCCCTTTCAACATGCATTTATTAGCTTCATCAATCTTATCTAGTTTTGGTGGATATATATATATGGGGAACATGTGGGGCAGGCGCTGAATGACCATTCCTTCAGTCACTGCTCTAAACTTTGTTTCTATATCCCCTCCTGTGGATATTTCTCCCCTTTTAAGAAGGAGTGGGAGCATCCACATTTTGGTCATTCTTCTTGAGCTTCCTTTTGCTTATGAAATGAAACTGGAAGACAATACAGTTCTTTGACAGCTTAGACAAATATGATTTACTAAAATTTTCAAAGGTATAAGTACTCTTGGCATTTGCTTTTGAAATAAGCTATGGTGTCAAAATGGAAACTTATTTTTGAAAAGATTCATGTGTTAGCAATTTTGATTTTGTGTGCACGTTTTGCTTCAATGCATATAAATGGGACATTGCTATCAAACTGTTCCTTACAAAGCCAAAGGGTCATCACAAATGATGAAGGGAAGTTTTATATTCTTTCTTATTGTAGGTGAATCCTAGAAAACAGGCTTTCCACAGAAAGAACAGAACCCTTTCATGCCTCAATTAACTTGCAGTACTATATGCACAATATCTGCAAATTATCAACTTAGAAAAATACCAGCTAATGTGAGAAGGTCAGGAAGTTACACTCCTAGTTGAAGAACTAATGGCCATAGATGATTTCTGAGAGGAACAATCAGATTTCTTTAAGATATCCACATTTAAAAAAAAAGATATCCACATTTTACAGGCTCCTCATATGCCTGTGATCTAGTCACATACTAGCTTCTCTAAATAGAGATTTTTTTTGTTTTGTTTAAGGAAAACAAGAAATTAAGAGGGAAATGCGATAGATGTTCAAGAAAAGAGAGGAATGGAAAGCTATCATTTATAGATTAGTAAAACACACATGCCCATATAGAGCACTCAAACATCTTAAGTAATTCATATTGTGAATCTAAAATTAACTATGTTCATTCGTGTTGAAATAAGATAAGTGAACATGGAATCTAAATCAATACAGAGATTTCACTTACTTTCTCATGAATATGACATCAACATTGTAGAACTTATTTCACCTGTTTATATTTGATGGATCTTAAAACATAATTACTATTAAAAACAACTTATCCATTTGGAAATATTCACACAAAAAATCTCTCCAAAATGTTTATGTTAATTAACAATGACAAAATTTTATAGATAATCTTGCCTACCAAAGCCAGTGCTGCCATAGTTGGTATAGGTGAAATGAAACCTGAAGTTCTGGAAGGTGGTGAGGTCAGAGACATCTACATAAGGCTCAATATGATTCACTTACAACATTACTTATTAATGCATCTGAATCTGCTCAGTGAACTAAGTATCCTGTAGACATCAAGATCCAGGTGAGTAGATTGTATTTCGGTCTGAGTAGCAAAGCCAGTGGAGTAGAGCAGCCTAGGCAAATATTCACATCTGCAAATATGACACTTATATAGAATAAGATCTATGGAATGGGCAGAGAAGGACAACAAAAATTCCCTGAGAGATGATTGAAAAATTAGAACTGGTCGTGACCATGTACCAGTCCCTGCCATTTTTAATGGAATATAATTCCCTATTAAGAGTAACTGTGAATAACAGTGGGTGGTTAAGCCCTTATTTGAAGGTGCTGAAATATTGTGAAAATAAGTCATTAGATAATTCATCTTACCTTAGACACTGTGCAGACTAACCTTAAATTATTATTGTTACCATTTAACTTATCATGGATTTATGTCCTAGGAAATATTGGAATGGCAATAAAGGTAGCTCCCAATCCTGTGAATTACAGAAAATGCATTTCCACTATTTGTGTATTGAAAAGTATTCATGTGAGACACTACATCTATGATCAGGTTACAAAGGCAGTAACTGTGTCTGAATTGAGTGGCCACTGATACAAGGTCTGATTGGAAGCCTCTCCCTCTTAAATGTGGTAATGCAATGTGGAAGGGTACAAACCATTTGAGTATTGAGCATTGGCAGACAGAATCAAATGTGCCTTGTTTTCTGTGGTTTAATAATACTCTAAGCCCAATCTGATATCACACCTTTTCTTACTATTTGTTCTTGATTTTCATGGAACATTTTTGATTGTTCATGATATAATCCCACAGTTTTATCCTTCAGACAAATGTGAATCCACACCTAGTGCTGTATCTCACTGGGCAAGAGTTAATCTTTCAAAGTTTTTAGATTGAAGCTTTTTGTTTTGAATGTATCTCTTTTATTGACTATATCAGAAATGTCTTTACGACAGAAATTTTAATGTAGGAATTAGCAAATAAAACAGGTGGGTAGGGAAAAACTTTAATCACAGCATTTGAGAGGCAAGGACAGGCAGATCTCTGATTTTTCAGGACAACCTAGTATATATAGTGAGTTGCAGGCTAGCTATAGCTACAGAGTAAGAGCCCATCATGAAAAATACATTTCAAAGCAAATACATGTTGAATTTGAAATAAAATGCTTTATCTCATTGTTTTCAACTTATTTTTTCATGTCATGATATTATTTGTTAAATGTTCATACTTATGTTGTGTTTTGCTAATGAAATGATCATGTTGTTTTTATCTTAAAGTTTGTTTATATAGTGGATTACATTGATGGTATTCCATATATAATATATTTAATATATTCCATATATTAAATCATCCCTCCATCCCTGGGATGAAGCCTACTTGATCATGATGGATGTTTGTTTTGATGTCCTCGTGGATTCGGTTTGCAAGAATTTTATTGAGTATTTTTGCATTGATATTCATAAGGGAAATTAGTTTGAAGTTCTCTTTCTTTCTTATGGTCTTTGTTTGGTTTAGATATAAGAGTAAATGTCGCTTCATAGAAGGAATTTGTTAGGACTCCATCTGTTTCAATTCTGTAGAATAGTTTGGATAGTATTGATTGAGGTCTTCTATGAAGGCCTGATAGAATTCTGCACTGAACCCATCTGTACCTGGGCTTGTTTTGGTTGGAAGACCTTTAATGACTTCTATTTCTTTAGGAGTAATTGTGATGTTTATCCTGATTTAATTATGGTACCTGGTATCTGTCTAGGAAATTGTCCACTTCCTGCAGATTTTCAAGTTTTGTTGAATATAGGCTTTTGTAGTAGGATATCATGAATTTTAGAGTTTCCTCTGATTCCGTAGTTATGTCTACCTTTTCATTTCTGATTTTGTTAATTTGGAAACACCGTCTATGTCCTCTCGTTAGTTTGGCTAAAGGTTTATCTATCTTGTTAATTTTCTCAAAGAACCGTCTTTTGGTTCTGTTGATTCTTTGTATAGTTCTTTTTGTTTCTACTTGGTTGATTTCAGCTCTGAGTTTGATTATTTCCTTCCTTCTACTTCTCCTGGGTATATATACTTCTTTTTGTTCTAGAGCTTTTAGGTGTGCTGTCAAGCTGCTGACATATGCTCTCTCCCATTTCTTTCTGCAGGCACTCAGAGCTATGAGTTTTCCTCTTAGCCTAGCTTTCATTGTGTCCCATAAGTTTAGGTATGTTGTCCCTTCATTTACATTAAATTCTGAGAAGTCTTTAATTTCTTTCTTTCTTCCTTGAGCAGGTTATCACTGAGTGGATCATTGTTCCACTTCCATGTATATGTGGGCGTTCTTCCCTTATTTTTGTTGAAGACCAGCTTCATCCCATGGTGGTCTGATAGGACACATGTGATTATTTCTTTCTTTCTTATCTTTTGAGGCCTGTTGTATGACCAATTATATTGTTAATTTTGGAGAAAGTACCATGAGGTGGTGAGAAGCATGTATATCCTTTTGTTTTAGGATAGAATGTTCTATAAATATCTGTTAAGTCCATTTGGTCCATGGCTTCTCTCAGTTCGATCTACATCTCTGTTTAATTTCTGTTTCCATGATCTATCTATTGATGAGAGTGGGGTGTTGAAATCTCCTACTACTATTGTGTGAGGGGCAATGTGTGCTTGGAGCTTTAGTAAGGTTTCTTTTATGAATTTAGATGCTCCTGTATTTGGAGCATAGATATTTAGGATTGAGAGTTCATCTTGGAGGATTTTTCCTTTGGTGAATATGAAGTGTCCTTCTTTATATTTTTGATGACTTTCAGTTGAAAATCGATTTTATTCGATATTAGAATGACAACTCCACCTTGCTTCTTCAGACTATTTCCTTGGAAACTTGTTTTCCAACCTTTCACTCTGAGATAGTGTCTGTCTTTGTCTCTGAGGTGTGTTTCCTGTAGGCAGCAGAATGCAGGGTCCTCATTGCGTATACAGTTTGTTAATCTGTGTCTTTTTATTGGGGAGTTGAGACCATTGATGTTGAGAGATATTAAGGAATAGTGATTATTTCTTCCTGTTATATTCATATTTGGATATGAGATTATGTTTGTGTGCTTTTCTTCTCTTTGTTTTGTTGCCAAGACGATTAGTTTCTTGCTTCTTCTAGGTTGTAGCTTGCCTCCTTATGTTGGGCTTTACCATTTATTATCCTTTGTAGGTCTGGATTTGTAGAAAGATATTGTGTAAATTTGTTTTTGTCATGGAATACCATGGTCTCTCCATCTATGTTTATTGAGAGTTTTCCTGGATACAGTATCCTAGGCTGTCATTTGTGTTCTCTTAGGGTCTGTATGACATCTCTTCAGGATCTTCTGGCTTTCATTGTCTCTGGTGAGAAGTCTGGTGTAATTCTGATAGGTCTGCTTTATATGTTACTTGACCTTTTTCCCTTACTGCTTTTAATATTCTTTCTTTGTTTTGTGCATTTGTTGGTTTGACTATTATATGACATGAAGAGTTTCTTTTCTGATCCAATCTTTGTGGAGTTCTGTAGGCTTCTTGTATATTTATGGGTATCACATTCTTTAGGTTAGGGAAGTTTTCTTCTATGATTTTGTTGAAGATATTTTCTGGTCTTCTGAGCTGGGAGTCTTCACTCTCTTCTGTACCTATTATCCTTAGGTTTGATCTTCTCATTGAGTCCTAGATTTCCTGTATGTTTTGGACCATTAGCTTTTTCCATTTTTCATTTTGTTTGACTGTTGTGTTGATAATTTCTATGAAATCATCTGCTCCTGAGATTCTCTCTCTTCTCTCTCTTGTATTCTATTTGTGATGCTTGTATCTATGGTCCGTGTCTCTTCCTTTGTTTTTCTATATCCAGGGTTGTCTCCCTTTGTACTTTCTTTATTGTTTCTATTTCCATTTTTAATTCCTTCACATGTTTGATTGTGTTTTCCCGGAATTCTTTCAGGGATTTTTGTGATTCCTCTCTATAGGCTTCTACTTGTTTATTAATGTTTTCCTGTGTTTCTCTAAGGGAGTTCTTTATGTCTTTCTTAAAGTCCTCCATCATCATGATCAAATGAGATTTAAAATCATGATCTTGATTTTTGGTGTGTTTGGATATTCAGTGTTTTGTTTGGTGGGAGAATTGAGCTCCTATGATGCCATGTAGTCTTGTTTTCGGTTGCTTGGGTTCCTGTGCTTGCCTCTTGCCATCAGGTTGCCTCTGGTTTTACCTTTTTCTGCTATTTCTGACAGTGGCTATACCGTCCTGTACACCTGTGTTTCAGTAGTGCTTTAGACCTGTTTTCCTGTTTTCTTTCAGCCAGTTATGGGAACACAGTGTTCTGCCTTTGGACATGTACTCTTTCCTGTCTCCTGGACTCCAGCTGTTCCTGTGGGCATCTGTCTTGGGTCCACTAGGCAGGTCGCTTGGAGCAGAAAAGTTGATCTTGCCTGTGATCCCGTGGCTGAAGTTGCTCCTGGGTGTCTGCTTTTGAGCTCTCCTGGTGAGGGTGGCAACCAGAAGGGCCTGATCTGCCTTTTCCTGTGCCCCCGTGCACCAGTGCCCCAGATGGCATTAGATATTTTCCTCTGGAATCAGAGATGTGTTCAGAGTGTATTCTCTTCTGGCTTCCAGGCCTGTCTGCCCCTCTGATGGTTTATCTCTCCCTCCTATGCGATCTGGGTGCAGGGAGCTGTTGCCAGGTGCGAATTGTGTGAACCCCATTTTTTAATTGGGATATTTGTCTCCCTGTAGTCTAACTTCGTGAATTCTTTGTATATTTTGGATATTAGCCCTCTATCAGTTACAGAATTCGTAAAGATCTTTTCCCAATCTGTTGGTTGCCATTTTGTCCTAACAACAGTGTCCTTTGCCTTACAGAAGCTTTGCAGTTTTATGAGATCCCATTTGTTAGCTCTTGATCTTAGAGCATATGCCATTGATGTTTTCTTCAGGAAATTTTCTCCATTGTCCATGTGTTCGAGATTCTTCCCCACTTTTTCTTCTATTAGTTTGCATGTATCTGGTTTGATCTGCAGGTCTTTGGTCCACTTGTTCTTAAGCTTTGTGCAGGATGATAATAATGGATCTATTTTCTTTCTTTTACATGGTTGATTTAATTTCCTCAGTCTCTGCTCCATCTTGAATCACCCACAGCCCCAGAATTTCTTGTAGACAGGGTAACTTTGGGTAGAAAAAATGTGAGTAGTCTGGTATCCCTATAACACCACTAGAGTTCCTGAATGGCCACAAGAAGCAGTTTACACTGGCTTCATATCCTTGATGCTGTTAGTCATAGCAAAGATATTTCCATTGATTCCTAGGTACTTCACATATCCTAGACCCTATCTCTTTCTGGAGATGCTTTCTACCTGCCCGTGCCCATTGGCTGCAGATGTAGATTTATTTGAATGGACATCACACCATTCATCTTCAAATTCCACACACCTGATCCCCAGTATCTGACTCTCCACACTATATCCTCACCCTGTCATTTCCATTCCTCAATTTGCCTTCCATCAATCTTCCAATTTTTTCCTAAATGAGGCTTAAGCATTTACACTTATGCCCTCAGTAATATGGAGTCTCATTGAGGCTGTGGAGTGTGGCATGTGTATCCTCAATTTATGGCTAATATGCACTTATTTGTGAATACGTACCTTGCATGCACTTTGGGGACTGGTTTACCTTATTCAGGATGATATTCTCATTATGCACTCTTTTTCCTGCAAAATTTATAATGACTTAGTATTTTTTTCCTTTTCTCATTCTTTATTAACTTGGTTATTTCTTATTTACATTTCAATTGTTTTTATCTTTCCTGGTTTCAAAGCAAACATCCCCCTAACCCCTCCAGCTCCCCTCTATATGGGTATTCCCCTCGCCACCCTCCTTCTCTTACCACCAACCCCCCAACAATCCTGTTCACTGGGAGTTCAGTCTTGGCAGGACCAATTGCTTCTCCTTCCACTGGTGCCCTTACTAGGCTATTCATTGCTACCTATGCAGTTGGAGCCAAGGGTCAGTCCATGTATAGTCTTTGGGTAGTGGCTTAGTCCGTGGAAGCTCTGATTGGTTGGCATTGTCAATACGGGGTCTCAAACCCCTTCACGCTCTTTCAATGTTTCTCTGATTCGTTCAACAGGTGTCCCATTCTCAGTTCAGTGGTTTGCTGCTGGCATTCGCCTACGTATTTGCTATATTCTGGCTGTGTCTCTCAGGAGAGATCTACATCCGGTTCCCGTTAGCCTGTACTTCTTTGCTTCATCCACCTTATCTAGTTTGGTGGCTGTATATGTAAGGGCCACATGTAGGGCAGGCTCTGAAAGGGCGTTGTTTCAGCCTGTGTTCTAAAACTTGCCTCCATATTACCTCCCAAGGGTAATCTTGTTCCCCTTTTAAAGGACAGATGCATTTGCATTTTGGTCATCCTTCTTGAGTTTCACATGTTCTATGCATCTCGGGTAATTCGAGCATTTGGGCCAATAGCCACTTATGAGTGAATGCATACTATGTGTGTTTTTCTGTGATTGGGTTAGTTCACTCAGGATGATATTTTCCATTTCCATGCATTTGCCTATGAATTTCATAAAGTCATTGTTTTTGAAAGGGGAGGAGTTTTCCATTGTGTAGATGTACCACATTTTCTGTATCTATTCCTCTCTTGAAGGGCATCTGGGTTCTTTCCAGCTTCTGGCTATTATAAATAAGGCTGCTATGAACATACTGGAGCATGTGTCTTTTTTATATGTTGGGGCAACATTTGGGTATATGCCCAAGAGAGGTATAGCTGGATCCTCAGGCAGTTCAATGTCCAATTTTCTGAGGAACCTCCAGACTGATTTCCAGAATTCTTGTACCAGTCTGCAATCCCAATAACAAGGGAGGAGTGTGCCAACAACTGCTGTCGCTGGAGTTTTTGATTTTAGCCATTCTGCCTGGTATGAGGTGGAATATCAGGGTTGTTTTGATTTGCATTATCTTTATGATTAAATATGTTAAACATTTATTTAGGTGCTTCTCAGGCATATGGCATTCCAAGACCTTGAATCCTTTTTAATAGGGTTATTTGACTCCCTGCTGTCTAACTTCATGAGTTCTTTGTATATTTTGGATATGAGCCCTCTATCAGTTGTAGGATTGATAAAGAACTTTTCACAATCTGTTGGTTGCTGTTTTGTCCTAACAGCAATGTCCTTTTCCTTACAGAAGCTTTGTAGTTTTATGAGATTTCATTTGTCAATTATTGATCTTAGAGCATAAGCCATTGTTGTTTTGTTCAGGAAATTTTCTACAGTGCCCATGTGTTCGAGACTCTTCCTCACTTTTTCTTTTGTTAGTTTGAGTATATCTGGTTTGATGTGGAGGTCCTTGATCCACTTGAACTTAAGCTTTGTACAGGGTGATAAGAATGGATCGATCTGCATTCTTCTACATGCTGATCTCCAGTTGAACCAGCACCATTTGCTGAAAATACTTTTTTTCCATTGGATGGTTTTGGCTCCTTTGTCAAAAATCAAGTGACCATAGGTGTGTGAGCTCATTTCTGGGTCTTCAGTTCTATTCCACTGGTCTATCTGCCTGTACCCTATGGTTATAGGTTTTATAACTATTTCTCTGTAATACTGCTTGAGTTTAGGGATAATGATTCCCCCGTAAGTCCTTTTATTGTTGAGGATAGTTTAAGCTTTCCTAGTTTTTTTTTTTTATTCCAGATGAATTTGCAAATTTTTCTGTCTAACTCTTTGAAGAACTGGATTGGTATTTTGATGGGGATTGCATTGAATCTGTGGATCGCTTTTGGTAAAATGGCCATTTTTACTATATTAATTTTGACAATCCATGAGCATGGGAGATCTTTCCATCTTCTGAGATCTGCTTCAATTTCTTTCTTCAGAGGCTTGAAGTTCTTATCATACAGGTCTTTCACTTGTTTGGTTAAAGTCACACCAAGGTATTTAATATTATTTGGAACTATTATTAAGGGTGCCATTTTCCTAATTTCTTTCTCAACTTGTTTCTCTTTTGTGTAGAGGAAGGCTACTGATTTATTTGCGTTAATTTTATATCCAGCCACTTTTCTGACGGTGTTTTTCAGTTTTAGTAATTCTTTGGTGGAACTTTTGGGATCACCTAAATATACTATCATACTATGTGCAAAGAGTGATATTTTGATTTCTTCCTTTCCAATTTGTATCCCTTTCATCTCCATTTGTTGTCTGATCACTCTGGCTAGAACTTCGAGAACTATATTGAATAGGTATGGAGAGTGTGGGAGCCTTGTCTAGTCCCTGGTTTTAGTGGGATTTCTTCAAGTTTCTCTCCATTTAGTTTAATATTAGCTACTGGTTTTCTATATATGGCTTTTACTATGTTTAGGTATGGGCCTTGAATTTCTATTTTTTCTGGGACTTTTATCATGAAGGGGTGTTGAATTTTGTCAAATGCTTTCTCAGCATCTAATCAAATGATCATGTGGTTTTTATCTTTCAGTTTGTTTATACAGTGCTTTACATTGATGGTTTTCCATATATTAAACCATCAGTTCATCCCTGGGATGAATCCTACTTGATCATGATTGATGATTGTTTTGATATTCTCTTGGATTTGGTTTGAAAAAATTTTATTGAGCATTTTTACATCATAATTAATAAGGGAAATTGGTCTGAAGTTCTGTTTCTTTGTTGGGTCTTTGATTGGTTTAGGTATAAGAGTAATTTTGGCTTCATAGAAGAAATTCGGTAGTGCTCCATCTATTTCAATTTTGTGGAATAGTTTGGGTAGTATTGGTATGAGCTCTTCTATGAAGGTCTAATAGAATTCTGCACCGAACCCATCTGAACATGGGCTCGTTTTGTTTGGGAGACCTTTAATGACTGCTTCTATTTCTTTAGGAGTTATTGCATTGTTTAAATGGTTTATCTGTTCCTGAATTATCTTTGGTACCTGGTATCTGTCTAGGAAATTGTTCATTTCCTACAGAGTTTCAAGTTTTGTTGAATATAGGGTTTTTTAGTAGGTTCTGATGATTTTTTGAATTTCCTCTGATTATGTAGTTAAGTCTCCCTTTTCATTTTTGATTTTGTTCATTTGGATACCCTCTCTGTGTCCTCTGGTTAGTCTGGCTAATGGTTTATCTATCTTGTTGATTTTCTCAAAGAACTAACTTTTGGTTCTGTTGATTCTTTGTATGGTCCTTTTTGTTTCTACTTGGTTGATTTCAGCTCTTAGTTTGATTATTTCCTGCCTTCTGCTCTTCCTGGGTGTATTTGCTTCTTTTTGTTGTATAGCTTTTAGGTGTGCTGTCAAGCTGGTGACATATGCTCTCTCCTGTTTCTTTCTGCAGGCACTCAGAGCTATGAGTTTTCCTTTCAGCACAGCTTTCATTATTTCATTGTATATGTGTAGTTGTTACTATGTACAATTCTTTACTTAACAATTTATATACAGAACAATCTCCTCTTTATATCCTGCTCCTGAAATATAGCTAAAGCATGACTTAAGGAAGAATAAACCTAGGGACAAATTAGATGACATTTAATTCTCCTTATTTGCATTTAGTTCTAACTCCATATGGAGTTATTTGATTTTTTATTTTTTTTCACCCTCATTTGATTTTTAAATTTTGTTCTATTACATATATTCTAATATTCAAAAGGTGGTCAAATATGTCAATAGTACCAGTTCTTTGATCTACTTTATTTACTCTCTATATGAATCATAATAGTTATTCCTGCACAACAGACATAAAAAAAAGACATGCTAAATATCAAATGCGATTTCACCTTATATAAATATTTTGGCAATTTTGATAATACATTTTCTAATACATTTGAATTAAAATATACTTTTGTAAACATTTTCATTTTATAAAATTTATACATGTTAGAGTAAAGGCCTTTTTTTTGGACTAAAAGGGGGGATGTAAAGGGAAACTTTTCTGCACTGTATAGATTCTTCTCCTGTCAATAAAAAAAGCCTCAGTTCAATGTGTTGAGGCAAAAATAGTAGTTGATATATCTGGCAATGGGAGAAGATTCTGTGAGATAGTCAAGTGCAGGGGTTTAACCTAATCACAGAAGATGAGGGTCTCATGAAACTAAGGACCAGGTTAACAACAATTTGGCATGAGTGAAATGACCATAAATGGGTGATAAAAATATGAACTGGGTGGGGAAGAAGAAAAGTTTTTGGCCTATTCATTTATTCATAAAAATATTACATATATTAAACTTTACCATTTCTACCCCTCTTGTCTTTGTCTGATCCTTTCCCAATATCTCCTTATCTGCAACTTCTTTCATGTCCCTCTAAAACTGTTAGCCACTTTTTCACAAATATTCCATAACAAAACTAAATCTGCACAATATCTTTCCCTTATCATGACTGTTGTCTATGATATATATATATATATATATATATATATGTGTATACATATATATATATATATTTTAATGAACAAGCATGTAATTTAGTCTGCTGTTTCTTTTTGTGCTGGTTGTATACATATTTTACTACTTTCTTTTAAACAATCCATTAGGCAGGTCATCCTTGTGAAAGCTAAGTGTTATTCTGTATTTATTAAGTAGCCTGTAATTCTTTGTCCAGAAATGTGATCCCAGAAAATGTTCTCAATTAAACATTGCCATGTCTCCTAATATTTCCATTGCTCAGATCTCATTTATTCAGTCATTTTGGAAGGGCAAATCTCATGTAAAATTTTCTGATATTCTGAGTTTCAATCTTTAGGCTGTCTTCTATAATGCTTCCTCACAATTGATAAAGAACTTGTGATATAGATGAATTTATTGGAATTAGGCTCAGCAGAATTAGTTAATGTCTAAATTGTATAAAGTTATGGGTTTTCAGTGGTGTTCCCCATTTCTGATGTAGAATAGCTTCTCTGATTATGGGGATTAGCTAGCTACATTTATCCATGGGCTGAAAGTTGAAATTAATAAGTGTTTTTGGTATTCTAGCAATATTCCATTCACTCCTTTGCATTACTTCCTTCATGTAAAGACATTTCTTCTGTTACCTATAATTTAAAATTGAGAGAAAATACAGACTTACAAACTGCAGAGCATATACACTCTGGAATGCACATTCAGATAAACATCATCTGTTAAATGCCAAAACTCTAAGTTAAGGAAATGTTTTAGGAATTTTTGGACACAATTCATCTTTTTTCATCTTTATGTTCTGTAAATTTTTAATAAGAGTAAATATCTGGTTGTTATTCTCTCTGTAGTAGACAAAGGTATGACAGCTTTGTATTTCTCTACATGATTGCAATTTTAGTCACAATGGCAAATTACAGAATTTCCAGATTACTTATGAATGTATCAATTGATAAATACCAAAAGTATATAAATCGTTTTTTTGAACATTTACAAAAACACAAGACGTTTTGAGAAGGCATTAGTTTTCATTATCTCTTAAGCTGACCTGGTGTCCTCTGGAAGATGCTAAAATCTTAGGGGCAGATTTGTAAGAAAGTGAGGGAAGCTTCAGTGTCTCCCTGGTACAAAGTTCTAATGACTATTTCCAACAAAAAGCACTTATAACACTTAATACTTAAATATTTCTTAGACTATTTTATATTTGCATATGTGTATTACTCATTGTCAAAATATTATTAATATTCTGATCTCTTCCTGATTCCCATCCCACTATTTCCTACAAACTTCATGATTTTGAGAAGAAAAACACTTGTGTTGCTTAGAGAACTGAAATGAAATATGACTAAATTTGAGACATGAATTGGCCATCTTGACCAGGAGATGTGATTGATTTGGAAAAGTTTTGTGCATACTGGTAAATCTAATTATTGAGGGAAAGCGTCATATTCTGTCTGAACAAAATGTTAGTTGGAGTCATATGTTACTTCTGCTTTTATATAACTTCTGAATAGTCTTCCAGGATGATTCCTGACTCTTGAAATGAAAGGTGTGATACAGATATTTAATTTTAGCCAAACATGCCAACATCCATTACTCTCACCTTTTTGAATGCCAGTGTACCCATAAATTAAGTACCATAAATTTTAAAAATAAAATTCGCTAATGAGGATTGAGGTATAGACTTATCCTTCATATAAAAACAAGATTCTGCAGAAATATTATCAATTTTCCTTTAAGCTGAATGTTACTGTTAGATCTTTATCCAGAGTTTATGTAGTTCTGTAGCTACATATTATAATCCCTGATAATGGTATCAGGCATGGGTACTATCTTGAGAAATGGACCTTCAATTCAATTTTGCAGCCATTAGTTACTCATAGGATGGTCATGACATAGTTTCAACAGGCATAATATTGTTATACCTCTCCAGGCCCATCATTGGGTAACATTTATGATCACTACTAGTCCTATAAAAATATCCCGTATAGTCGAAACTTCCACCTACATTTCATATTATTCTTTGAGTGAAGACTTGGGTATCTTCAGTAATGGGTTCTTTTCTTAGGATTACCAATACTGCCAAACATTACAGGTCATAAACATAATCCTTGGTTGTCCTCTATTTATGTCTTAACTTGGAAATAACTAACCTGCCCCATTTAAGAATACTCAACAAAGTAACAAAGTACTTTATATCAAAAACTTCAAGTCTCTGAAGAAAGAAATAGAGGAAGATCTCAGAGATAGAAAGATGTTCCATACTCATGGATTGGCCGGATTGATATAGTAAAGATGGCAATTTGCCAAAAGCCATCTACAGATTCAATGCAATGGCCCCCAAAATTCCTACTCAATTCTTTTTTTTCTTTTTTTCGGAGCTGGGGACTGAACCCAGGGCCTTGTGCTTCCTGGGCAAGCGCTCTACCACTGAGCTAAATCCCCAACCCATACTCAATTCTTTATAGAGATAGAAAGAGCAGTTCATTTGGAATAACAAAAAAACTCAGGATAGTGAAAACTATACTCAACAATAAAAGAACTTCTGTGGTAATCACCATCCCTGACTTCAAGCAGTATTACAGAGAAATTGGCATAAAAATTGTATGGTATTGGTACAGAGACAGGCAGATAGATCAGTGGAACAGAATTGAAGACCCAGAAATGAACCCACATACCTAAGGCCACTTGATCTTTGAAAAAGGAGTTAAAACCACCCAATGGAAGAAAAAGCATTTTACAAATGGTGTTGGTTCATCTGGAAGTCAGCATGTAGAAGAATGCAAATCAATCCATTCTTATGTACATGTGTATCAAGGCTCTCCACATCAAACCAGATACACTCAAACTAATAGAAGAAAATATGGGGAAGAGTCTTAAACACATGGACACTGGGGAAAATTTCCTGAACAAAACACCAATGGATCATGCTCTAAAATCAAGAATCAGCAAATGGGATCTCATAAAATTGTAAAGCTTCTATAAGGCAAAAGACACTGTCATTAGGGCCAAATGGCAGCCAATAGATTGGGAAAGGATCTTTACCAATCTTACATCTGATACAGAGCTAATATCCAAAATATACAAAGAACTCAAGAAGTTACACTCCAGAGAGCCATGTAACCCTATTAAAAATGGGGTACAGAGCTAAACAAAACATTCTCAGTTGAGGAATATCAAATCACCAAAAATCACCTTAAAAATTACTCAACATCCTTAGTCATCAGAGAAATGCAAATCAAAACAACCCTGAGATTCCACCTCACACAGACCAGAATGTCTAGGATCAAAAACTCATGTGACAGCAGATGCTGGCAAGGATGTGGATAAAGAGGAACACTAATCTATTGTTGGTGGGATTGCAAACTGGTAGAACACTCTAGAAATTAGTCTGAAGGTTCCTCAGATAATTGACATTCCACTACCTGAGGACCGAGCTATACCTCTCTTGGGAATATACCCAAAAGATGTTCCAACATACAACAAAGACATATGCTCCACTATATTCATAGCAGCCTTGTTTATAAAAGCCGGAAGCTGGAAAGAACCCAGATGCCCTTCAACAGAGAAATGGATCATAAAAATGTGGTACATCTACACTATGGTTTACTACTCTGCTATCAAAAACAATGACTTCATGAAATTCATAGGCAAGTGGGATGAACTAGAAAACCATCCTGTCTGAGGTTACTCAATCACAGAAAATCACACTTGGTATGCACTCATGGATAAGTGGAGGAAGAGGAGCTTATGATTAGGAAGCTGAGAAGGGGAATAACGTTTGAAATGTTAGTAAAGAAATATATCTAGTAAAATTTTTAAAAAATAAAAAAATAAATAAAAATATTAATTAAAATATTAAAATCCAAAAAGGCATTTCTAAAGAATTAGGAGTTAAAGCAAAAACTTGCTGTCACATGAAGCAATGGAGATCATTAGAAGATTGAGTTTATTCTAGTAACTTTTTTATAATGAAGATATTCTTTGAAATATTGTCCTTTTATAACTTTTTAAGTTTTAAGAAAAAATTTTTACTTTAAAAATTTAAAAATAAATACATTATTTCTCCCTTTCATTCAACACTTCAATCCTTCCTAAGTATACTCTTATATTCATAATGTCCATTTATGAATTATATATAAATAGAACCTGCATCATCCATACAATATAATTTACATGTACAATGTTTCAGGGATGAGTTCTTGTGTTAGATTACCTACTGGAAATCTCTGCCCGTGAGTAGACTATTTCCTCAATTTCATTATTCTTTGATTGTCTGTAGTCCTCTGCATATGGTTAAGTCCTCATGAAAGTGAACTCATCCATGTTAGTATGCCGAACAATATCAGCGTTTTTCCATTTTTGTTTAGAAAGCCAAATTTATGAGACATCATGGATGTCATCTGTCTACAAAGTGTAGGAGTCTATTATCACAGCAAATTTCCTGTTCCTTTCACTCTTGCAACATTTTCACTTCCAACATTTTCTTCCACTCTGATACCTAAGCTTTATATGCAATTGTGTTGTAGATGAATCAGATAGGGGTAGGCACCACAAGATTTCTTATTCTCTGAATTTGTTTCAGTTTGTTTCTCAGTAACCATACTCATCTACTTCAATCAATATTTCTCTTAGGTGTTAGAGCTGTACTTTTTTTTTTAAATATAAGGATAAATATTTATAATGTAGTTAGGATTCATGTTGGTTTAGTAAAATGGCAATAGCAGATTTTCTTTTTAGATCTCCAAAATCTCTTCTTCTGGAAAGTTGCCTAGGTTTTGCAACAAGCTTTCCTTCCCTCCACAAAACAGAATATATTCCTAAATTATTTTGTTCAGTCACATGTAATCTAAAATCAAAACAAGGAGTGTATCCAACAAAATTTAATGCTTACATGTATTCGATTTGGTTTAGAAATACTATTTAGGACAAAGTTATTTTTCATGTAGGAAAAAATTGTATACCAAGAGAGAATTTGATTAAGCAATTAAAGCCAGTCATTCAAACAACAACAACAACATCAAAAACCAGTTCAGTAACCATACTCATCTACTTCAATCAATATTTCTCTTAGGTGTTAGAGCTGTACTGTTTTTTTTTTGGAATATAAGGATTAATATTTATAATGTAGTTAGGATTCATGTTGGTTTAGTAAAATGGCAATAGCAGATTTTCTTTTTAGATCTCCAAAATCTCTTCTTCTGGAAAGTTGCCTAGGTTTTGCAACAAGCTTTCCTTCCCTCCACAAAACAGAATATATTCCTAAATTATTTTGTTCAGTCACATGTAATCTAAAATCAAAACAAGGAGTGTATCCAACAAAATTTAATGCTTACATGTATTCGATTTGGTTTAGAAATACTATTTAGGACAAAGTTATTTTTCATGTAGGAAAAAATTGTATACCAAGAGAGAATTTGATTAAGCAATTAAAGCCAGTCATTCAAACAACAACAACAACAACAACAACAACAACAACAAAAAAACAGTTTCTAGTCTGAAGAGATGGTTCACCTCATTATGCCATGGAATAGTAAGACAGGGAGGCAGATTATTTGCCCAAGGCCAGCCTGGATCATACAGTTGGTTCCAGTATTGACAGATCAAGGAATGTGTAATGATGGCATGCCATATTTTGTGAGGTGGTCACAATTCAGGTTTTTCTGATAATATAACAAATATTCACACACTGAGAGAGAACACTCAATTCCACAACTGCATTTTTAAGACATCTATAGAACAATTGCTATACGTGTTTGGAAAGCGAGACTGTAGAAGTGCAGGAGTCTAGTTGTAACCTCATACTTGTCCCTCAGTCTATGGTATCTAGAATACAAGTTTTATCTCATCGCTTCCCAGGACTTGCTCACCATCTAACACCACTAGAGTGAAGGGTCCCTTCAACACTGGTCACTTCCACACTTCTAAGTTGTCCTCACAATGCTCACTGTTCAGTTAAAGCATTTTTTTTTTTTCTGGCTTAATGATGTGGACAAGTGTTTCTAAGAAGTGATTCATCATGATCAGCATACACCTTGTGACATGATTTTGTGATCCTCTACAGGCACGAGACCTGAATAATTTTAAATGTAAAATTGAAGACTTTATCCACTTTGACTTGAGATTTCTGCAGAGTGATAAATATGGATTTATTTCTATTCTTCCATGTACAGACAATAGCACCAGTTGGTGAAGATACACTACTTTCTTCCTAGAATTATTTTTTCTTTGTAAAGGCAATTGTCTGCAACTGTGCAGTATTATTTCTGAGACTTTAATTTTTTATCCACTAATCAATCTGTCTGTTTCTATACCAACACCGTACATTTTCATTACTCTAGATCTGTAGAACAGTTGAAGTCAGATTGTGAGATCTTAATGTTGTCAATGGGTGATTTAAGCTTTTTAGCAGAATTTCTTTTACAAAAGTGTGTATCCTTGTGTTTGTGCAAACAAAATAAGAATCAAAGCAATTTGATTAATATGTAATATCTTTTATCTCTTATAATTTGTTTTGTATTGAAGTCTATTTTGTCATCTACTGGAATGGCTCCAGAAGCTTGCTCCTTAGATATATTTTTTTATAAAATTTTTTTCCAATTTTTATTCTGAGATAATGTATATATTTGAAGTTGCGGTATATTACTTGTATACAGCAGGATTGATTAGATGAAGAAAAGCATTTGAAAATACCCAATACTACTTCATATAAAATAATGGCAGCCAGTAGAGATATATGAATTGCCTAAATATGATGATTATATTTTATATCACATATATATAGCCAGCAATAATAATTTAGATATTTTTAAAATAGCATTAATTTTTACATCAAATATTCAAGTTGTGAGAATTACAAGACTATGACTGGTGCAGTTAAGTATGAAAAATAAATTGTACTTGAGATAGGTTGTGTATCTAAACTGAGTTTGGAAAAGTGTTGGTAAACAGGGACAAAAGAATTTATTGAGTATGACAATTTTGTACCAAGTCTCACAAAAGACTCCAGTATGGATGGCAGTACATGTAGGAGTATGCTATAGTTGATACACAGCTCTGATGGATTTTTCTGAAAGTAAACATGAGTGAGCATACTAAAGAAATTATTTCTGTCAATGTTTTTGTTTTTATTTGTGATTGTTCACAATATGCAAGATTGTATGAATTTCAGCGATTTCAACAAATGAGTAAATAAAGCATACCATTACTTAGGTATTTTACTTTCAAAAAATGGATATTCATTATTGCCACATATACTGATTTTTTGTGGGTACAGCAAACTTTATTGATGGTATTCAAGAGAGTAGGGATGTCTCCATAGATTTATCGTTATTGTGGGAGACTGGGATGGAAATTTTGAGGGAGATGCTCAGTCATGGGGGCCAAATTGGGATGGGAAATTCTCAGCAACTGAGCGCTTCTCTCTTCTCTCAGTATCCTTCCTGGGCTGGGGTAGGTGGTCAAGGGTTTCTTACTTCTTTGAGCCCATGCAATTCATAAGGCCTAATACCTGCTACTGAAGCCATATTCATTGTCATACCGTGTAATGAGCTTTACAAAGTTGTCATGGAGAGCAATGCCAGCATCAACATCAAAGAGGAAGAGTAAAAGTTTCTGTTGAAGCCACGACAGATAAACTGATCCTCAGTGTAACCCAAAATGCCATTTAATGCTCTCTCAAATGTCTGCTTCACCAGTTTCTGGATATCATCATACTTGGCAGGTTTCACCTTGCCAGGATGACCTTGCACACAGACTTGGCAGGACCAGTGGTTGCAGGGATGATGTTCTGGGCTAAACCATGGCTGTCACACAACAGCATTCCAGGGGACTCATCCAAAGTCTTCTGAGTTATTGTGATAGCATGGACTGTGGTCTTGAGCACTTCCATGATGCCAAAGTTGTCATGGATGAACTTAGCCAGAGGGGCAAATCATTTGGTGGTGCAGGATATATTGTTGACAATATTGAGTGAGTTGTCATATTTCTCTTGGTTCACACATATCACAAACGTCGGGGTATAGGCCGAAGGGGCGGAGATAATGAATGTTTTGGCCTCAACCTTCAAGTGGGCCCAGGCCTTCCATGGTGATAGAAATGCCAGTGACTCATGGCAACTCTACCACCAGCATCAACCCTACTTTGATGATAGCAGGATCTTGCTCATGAAGATGGTGATGACTTTGTGTTGATCACCATCCCACTCTCAGTCTCGGTGTACCATTGAATTTGCAATGGTAGAGTCAGTGAAGCCTTTGTTGATGACAAATATCTCCATTTTGCCAGATGCAGAGAAAACAACCCTGGTAACCAGGCACCCAATACGGTAAAATCTATTCACTCAAACCTTCCTTATCTTTTGTACAGGACTTGCACTGCCCAAGTAAATGTGGCTGTCTCTAAAACAGTGAGGAGCTGAGGGACATAATTTGCATTCTTAGAATTTACCATTTTATTCAATGGAAATCAATTCTTAAATATAATTATTTAGACTAACATTCATAAAACAATTTTATATATATTGAAGGAACTAGTCTTTATGTAATGCAGAGACCATTGAAAAATATTTGAGTTGAAACACATAAGATTTCTGGGTTCATCCTTTATTATAGTTACATCACAGTTTATATGACAAAGAAGAAGGGTTTATATACAATATGAAACTCTTCTCAAACCTTCAAGAATTATATAATCTTGTTAAAAGATTTGAGATATAACAGATGTTATCATTTAAGCAAGACTGTCTGAAAAAATCAGACTCCTAGATCTGGAAATAACAGTGTTTTTTGTGTTATTTTTGCTTGGTGTTATTGTGATACTTGTGTGTATCCATGTTTATAGTGTGTTTGTAGTTGTGGGGTGAAGCCTTTTATGTGTATCCACATCTTTACTTTACAAAAGAAAGTAGTGAAGTGCTTTATAATAAACATGAAATGGTGTGAGATGAATGTATCATGTAAATAGTAGTAAATACGGTAAAAATATCATTTTGGTTGAGAGAGTACACATGCACAATGTCTCATGAAGGGAGAAAAGAGCTGGGTAGTTCAGTATAGATTAGTAATAATATTAATGGAGTGCAGATACCAGAATGCTACATTTTTTGTCAATTATTGCCATAAAAAGAAACTAGAAAATAATGTAATGGTATTTCAAAATAATATTTATTATTAAACACAAAATGAATACTAAGTCTCTAGTGCCAATTTCATTGAACTTTTTTTGGAGAGTTTATCTGCTTACATTTCCAAGTTATCTCCTTCACAGATAGTCTTTTACCAAAGCTTATAGACCATCCCTGCTCCCTGATTATATGAGATGTTCACTGACACTTACTCATTTCCTGCCTCTGCATGGCATACCTTATGTATTTTCTCCCGGGACGAGATCCTCTCCTTCCACTGATCTCTGTTATATATTTCTGCTTAATCCGTGGTTCTTTCATTGTGTATTTCTTTTGTTAGTTTTAAATAGTCTCTGTTGTTCTTCTGTGGGTTGTAGCCATGGCTCCTTCAGCCTTCCCCTATGTCCTTCTAATTAGATATTCATGGTCAATTGATAGTTTCAACTTAAAATTTGCATCTATATTGGTCAGTTCTGACGGGCCTTTCAGAAAGGCAACTGTATCAGGCTCCAGTCTGCAAGGACTTCTTGAAATCAGCAATAGTGTCTGGTTTTGGTGACTTGCGCTGTGGGGCAATTTCGAGGTTGTGCAGTCTTTATATGATGTTTTCATCCAATCCCTCTACTTTTTTATTTCTCTAAGCTTCGCCCACAGGAAGAATCTGAGTTAAATATTTGAGAAGGATGGCGGCCAATACATCTCTCACTTGTTGAGGAATTTCCTTCTGTATTCTTATGAAATTTTCCATTCACATTCTTTAAATACAATCTAGCATTAGGACACCTTATATGAATCGAAGTCTTACATATGAAAATATTGACTTTTAAGTGTGCAATATCCAGTACAAAGCACTAAACTTGTTTGTATCATTTATTACAAAGCTGACTATCATTCCATAAACCAATGATTTGCCTACCTTGTGCTCTCATTTCTGGAGTCAAATCCACTGGAAAAGTTCGCCTATAATACACTTCAATATTCATGCAATATTCATTAAACTCATGATTGCCAATTGTAATGCTTGCTGGTTAAAGTAAGAATAGTGTGGAAAGTTTGATACGAGAAAAGTTTACACATTAGAGCTTGGTGCTGTTTCTTAGTCACTAGTTGTTTCTAGATACAAAGAAGATATTAATAAAACCACACTTCCCCTAGCAGCCACCTGGTACCAATGAAATGGGCAGTAATATTACAGGAAATAAAAGCAATGGAATAGATTTGTCAACATAAGTTTTAAATTGAAAAACATGAGAATCAGGGTGGAAGATCCTTGATTTGATTAAAATATTTACATTACATTACTTTTCAAACTAGTGTTCAATGTTTGGAAAGTAAGTGACAGAACTGAAATTTCCAACCACAGAGTGCAAATGAGAGGTACATTGGTCAGCAATTGTAGAGTCATGTTGCCATCCCACTGGAGGGGGGTGTCCTCTTGGTCCCATGGAGGCTCCGCCAGTGCAGGGTAGAGAGGAATGCTAAGTTTGAGCAGGTTGGGTGAGGGTTATGGATGAATTCTCCCAGAAGAAAGGAAGCAAGGGAATACAGGGGTTTGCTGGAGGAGAATCTGGGGAGGAATAAAATTTATTATATATATAGTACAATAAAAAGAAGGAATAAGGAAAGCACAAGGCATGACATTCTTTCTCTGGATCTTTTTGAACTTAATATTCAATCTTTATCATTTGCCCCATGACATGGATCAGTGAACTACTAGACAATTTTGGTAGTTAGGTCAATATATTTCTGACACATTTCTGTTTTGTTGATTTACTCAAGAAAATGGAAGCAAAAGCATTGTTTGATACTGTGTTCATACCACTTATTGACATAATCAATACGTATAGTCTCTGTGAATCTGGGACTATAACCAGGCCTGCCTATTCCTGTCTTGAATCTTGTGGTATAATGTGTCTATATTGTCTTGCAGTAGCTCTGAATGTACCATTAATTAGTTCTTACTATAAATGTTCTGATACAATCTGCACCAATCATTTCTAATTTTGTCCATATAATAACGGCCAAAACTTGCAACACAGAAACTAGAAAAAAACCCTTCAGGCATTAACAAGCGTGGTGATATCATAGAGCCTAGTAGATAATTCTCCAAGAAGTGTTACCAATCTGTGTTGCATGAGGCTGTGATGCCAGTTGCAGAGCCCCAGGGAAAGTGCCCCAACTTCTTCAGGCTCAGAAGCAATTTGGAATAACAAATGAATCTGAATATTCAACCTCTTCTGTACAGAGGTAATAAAGATGATGAGAAATTTGGTGTGCTCATAATACCAAGGCATTTCACAATCCATACTACAGGGTTAGGCAGGAAAAATATATTTCATTTTGATGGTAGTATTTTCCTCTCGGCTTTTCCTTCTCATATAAATTTCATTGATTCTAGTGCTTTGGAGAAAAATTTGGTGAAGTCAGAAAAGGAGCTTGGATATAAGTTGACACCTTAAATCGCATGGAAACCAGTTCAGTTGCCTACTGGAAAAGATTATTAATGAAACTCTTAATATCCTGTAGGTAATTTGTATTTTCCACTTAATTTCAAACGTCTTTCTTATTTCTTTGAGTGTTCTAGT
Organism: Rattus rattus; assembly: GCF_011064425.1. Taxonomy (NCBI): domain Eukaryota; kingdom Metazoa; phylum Chordata; class Mammalia; order Rodentia; family Muridae; genus Rattus; species Rattus rattus. Next base: position 176,095,613 of record NC_046155.1, on the reverse strand, counting down.
ATAAGATTGAATGAAATTCTTGGGTCTTCTGTCATGTTATTCAGTCTAACACCACTAAACAAGCAATTATTTTACAGATTCCAGTCCTGTTTTCTCGCAATTAATCCGGTGAAAGAGTTTTATTTTCTTCCGGGCTGACTACAAGCTTCACAAACTGAAAAGGAATATCTTGTGGATCTTTCATGGCACTCCTAATAACGGTTTATATTTTTACTGGGCAGTGACTTGTGAGTTTGATCTATAATATTTCATTAGGTTTATCCAGTGCTTGAAAATATGTGGTCATAAATTCTGCTGATAATCTGTACTTCAGTGTTTTGGCTACTCTAGCATAACCTTTGGTTCCAATCAATATTCGGTGCATATAATTATCTGAATGTTTGCACTAATGCATTACTCTTTAAAATTCATTGCCTGTGGTCGTCTTATATAATGCTTCGTCGGTTTGGAAGAAGAGAAGATGTTTACACTCAAATTTGTCAGCAATTCGCCTTGGATAGCACCAACTAACCAGCATATGGTTGTATGTAATGAAAAGGAATAATTTAGGTCATTAGGGCAAGACATCCCAACTGTTTAAAGATAAAATCCGGGCCAGCTAGTTTAACCTTGGCTACGTTGTTCTTCTCCTAATACTGGCTTTTGTCTTTATAAATTTCAGTTTGGCACTCTTTTTGGAGCAAAATCTCTTTCTGATATGTGAAATTAAATGATATGTTTACGTTTCCTGGAATAGTGAACTATCAATAACAGTGGTGCCCCTTATCTGTACTAGAGTTACAATTAGCAATTTGAGGTCATAACATTTGAGAAAAGAGATATAGGGAGATTTTCATTGGATTTTTTGTCATTGTTTAGAAACATGTTTACTCTTTGCATGTCTAAGTTGGTATATCTTTTTGACTCCCTTTATGATATTTATATCTTGTGAGGACTTTATGGTAATCTTAGAAATATATACATATTACGAATAGTGACATCAATTGTTACCTATTTAGTAGTGTGTCTGATGGTTGTTTTAAACACAGCGCTCTGAGACTGCTGCACAGCAGACAGCTTGGTAGCTTCGATGTTTCCTAAAGTTTCACTGAAGAAGTGGTTTGAACACTCTACAGGTTTTGTTCTTAAAATGCTTTTTGTGCTATTAGTATTTCTAATTGACAATTTTGCATGTGGTAATAGAGAATATCATAAAATCAACAGTTTTATAGAGTATAGAACAGAAAACACCACGGGATACAGTTTTCTTTGGTGAAAACTTCTTATTTAATTTTTCCTCTAATTTAATCATTAAACATATAGGCACGTTTTGTTTATTTTTACATTGATCTGGATTGTGATATTAAATGGCAAGGATGACACGAAATATAATCTTTCACAGACATGAAAGCAAAGGTGTGGTATTATTTCCATCTCCCACTGTCTTTCTGGTCACTTTCATTATGAACATATTACGTCAAAAATTTCAACTACCCATACTATAAAGCGCATGAAATACTTTGCAAATACAAATATCAGTGCAATTTACTACTGTTTTCCTAGTTCTCAGTGGGATGCTACTATCATTTTGTTTTAACTCGAAAAGTCACGAAAGATATTTGGTAGAAATTAAATTACAAAGATGAGAAATACCGATATAGAGATAATGCCACACTGATCATACGTTAATAGAGCATGGGTTAATGATACTTGGATGTTGGGGCAAAGCCCTATAATTCTCGCACTCAGTACCTGGCTTTAGTAATGTGTACTGGCACATTTGAAGTGAGTATAGACTGCAGAAAGAGTATCTTCTACAAAACACCCAGATAAAACTGATCATAGCTAGAAGTATATGCTTAGAGCAGAGACTCATATAGCGATCTCACTGAGGAGGCGCAAAGCAGAACTGTGCACATACAAGAAGCGAGATAAGTAGGAGCAAACCTTTGAACTGAGAACAGGATCCCAGTTAGAGGATTAGAGAAAAGATCCGAAGAAATGTGCTGAAGTAATTCACTGTAACCTTATAAAGAGCAACAATGCCAGCCAGCCAGCCCTAGTGGACCAGACACTACTCACTCATACAAGGACTGGTCCTGACTCCCGGCTGCGTAGCTATCGGAGAATGGCCTTGTTGGGGTGCTAATGAAGGAAAGCCATGATCAAGCAGCCGTCATCGCTGAATAGTGAAGGGGAATGTAAAGGAGCCAGAAGCAAAGTGATGGCTTAAAGGGGAACACTGCATTATAGAAGAAGGAGTGGATGAGATACGGATTATGTACAGAGGCGGAGAAAATAACAATACTTTGAGATATTAATGATAGACAATGAAAGAAAAATACATCAGGTGATTTGTGAGTGGGATACTGGAGTTTCATGCGGGTGACCAGAATAAGAGTATGATCAAAAGATAAAACACACTGTAAAAAGAGCAAAATAAAACACTCAGATAGCATTGCCTCTTAAGACCAAAGTAGTCTTTGCTCAAACATATACAACATATGCATATGACATTGTGTATGATTTGCCAAATACATGCTTATAGTTTGAATTTATGTATAGCAACATTTACTTTCACCGGAAGATGAGCGATCTAAAATTACCAAGATAGAGGCGTATGGTGGGATATTGAATATTGGACCCAAATGAGTATACGATTATAAGTATAGGAAAAGTTTTATGGCGACAAAAGACTATTATGCGCATTGAGAAATAAATCATGCTCCTCAGCCCTAACAAATTCAGGTAATTTCACAGACGATATCATAAACTCGACAATAGCTCTCACTAACACACATAATTTTTATAATGCTTATAATTTCACGAATTAAGCTGATCTGAATTACTGTTTTATCCATGTCTCTCTCTTTTGCTTTCTGAGTAGGCACTCAAAACCAGAGATGGAAATTTTCTGCAAGAGTGGGCGTAATGCCATCTTATTATAGAACATACTCACATAAGCTATTTATGTTATATTTATAGAGTTATCATGTCATCGCATCAGAAGTTTCAGCTTATAGCTGTCTCCATACCTTTCAGAGTCCGCTTAGAGTTGAACTTCCAGAGTACAGAATAAGTGCTTCTATTGATTACAATTGAACTCAGTATAAGCATCTGTTGATAAGTTAAATTCTCAGTCCTTCTTTACAGCAAACAACTTAACACCAACATCATGCCTTGTTACATTAGCCTTTGCTAATGGAAGAAATTCGCAGGAGCTCTGAAGATTTACCGTATATGTCTTTGATTATACAAACTTATACTTTAAGCTATTGAGATGGAAAAACTGCACTCCCATATAGCTAAAAGAGATAGGCCTTTACCTAATTATGTCTGCAGTGAAGAGACTATGTGTTCATTTCTGCTTATAAGGACTAAATGGATACTCAAAGGGCTTCCATAATACTTTTTGTAGAGACTTGGACACCTTCTTATTTCACGTGTGAGTTGTCATGAGACAAAGGAATTATTCACATCATTTCTCTTTGGCAGTACTTTTGTAGGTGGCTAAGAAAGGTATTAATGGATGAGATTGGGCTATGTGTACACGTACAATACAATCTATGTATTTCCACATTAGTTACTAACTCTGAAACGTATGGGCCATACTGCTACAGGCATTTGCCTCCAGAATTCTGTACAGATTCCAGAAAAGGAAGAAGAGTAGAGACTCGTGAAGAATTGAGTCTGGCAGAGAAAGTGACTCACATGGTTTTTCTTTTTATTTATGCTGTATGACTGATAAGCAGAGATTGAATCTATGTTGTTCTAAATCTGAAAAATTTTTTACGTCAATGGTGTGTGTTATCTTCATCTTCTCATCTGGGTTAGATAATAATATAAAATGTCAACACACTTATTACTTACCACAATGGTGGTTTATATGTTTAGTTATCATGATAAAACTGTGGAATGAATGAATTTTATTTCATAAACATTTATTCTATAACCCAACTTTTAATTATCTCAAGTATCTTTTTACAGAGGCATGATGACAAAATGCTTAGCTTGGTGTCTGGCGATATTTGCACCAATAGACAGGATGATAACCTCCAATCCAGTCTCCGTGACATTAGCCACTTTATCAAAAACAAGTGTTTGACAATCATTAATTGCTTGGGAGTGCCTCCATTATCATTAGAACCTCTGTCAAAATTTTAATCAGCATACTGCTATAGTTAGTATAAACTATTTTCTTTTAATAATATAACGACGGTTGGGTATCTTTTATGGAATTTATATCTTCGTACTTTTGTGTTTTCATTTGTTTCATCCTTATAAGATACAAAAGTAGGGAATTCTCATGAGTGAACTAGCAAAGTCATAGATGTTCTTGAGTACCTTTATTTTTTTGTATGGCTTCCACACAATTATTTTTCATCATTATAAGATATTTGGTTTGTTGAGATAACACCATTTAGTCTAACTTTGTTTCTGTATAATTGCCTTAAAAATACAACTTATTAGTCTGATATATTTGCAGCAACATTGCTTAGGTATAGTTGATGAGTTTTCGAGAAGTTGGATGCTGCCTCGAACATTTTATGCAGCCAATTTTATACCTTAAATTTACTTTATTTTGATTATCTGTTTCTGAGGAGGAGAGAGGTGATTTCATAGAGTATTTTTTGAGCCTTATCCTGAAAAGGAACATCTATAGATTCTTTGGTGAGATCTTGTGTGCACAAGGAAGACCAAGTAGGCAAAATAAGAAATGTGTTCTAAAGCTAAAGCAGTTATGCATCAAACTTTCTGTTAAATAATAGATGAGTATTTCTGGATTAATGCATAAATGCCTTTTTGAAAAAAATATTAGCCAAATATCTCCTAAATATTTAAAATCTCTCCAAACTTTGAATACACTGATATCAGGACCAAAACTGAATGACAGAAAGGAAGTTATTATAACATGTAAATATGTTTTGTTATATCTTTCTCAAACAGCTATGCTTGCTGTTCCCATTAGCAGTGGATGTACCAGGCTTCCACATTTGCTTATTTGACTCAGTGATGAGAGGAAATGTCATAAGTAATCAACTGTTTGTAGGTAAATATGATTACAAGTTTTTAGTGCATTACAACTCTATGCTGCTCTTTATTGTAGTTCCTTCAGTTTCACGGACCTTTCCATTCCATCTTCAGTGATAATGAACAATTTCCCTATCTCTACCAAATGACCTAAAGGACACATCACTAGCACTAGCAATGGTTTCTTCTACTTTATTAACTGAACTGGATTGGCCTTATCATCTCAGATATTGATGATGGCAATCAATTTTTCTCAGAGTTGAAAAAGATGCCAAACAAGGAAATTTGCTTTGTTTTGTGGGAGCATGATGGCAATCGATGATATTTATTTCTATGGCAAACAGAAATGTATTAGAACCAAATTGTGATGTCATCCACAAATGTTATTTCATTTATGGAACAGACAGTATTTTGAATTGAGCTTCTGAATGTGGGAATCGTTATAGAGGATATGGGTCAACAAATCAGAGTTGGATTTAAGTAAGGAGACTTAAATCATGGAACATTCTATGGGACTCTGACATTTCTACACCACCATGGTGAGAGTTCTGAATTTAAAAATTTGTGGAAACGTGGGAACATCTCAGAAGCAGATTTAAATCTATTAATATCAGAGGGAAGTAATTGTGTAGGATCTGACTGTAAATATTAAGGACTTTACTCCAATGCCTCATTGTTTGGTAGAAATAAAATTTCACATGGTCTTTATTTATTATTGTCATAGCATATACAATGCTGTGTGCTGCCATGCCCTCCATGAAAATAATCTGGAGAGATTGATAAACAGAAATAAGAAATGGGAAAGGAGGTACTATTGCTTGAAGGTAGAGTTTTTTTATTTTTTATTTTTATTGGATATTTTCTGTCTTTACATTTCAAATATTATCCTCTTCTTCACTTCCAAACACTTCCCTGTTTCTATGAAGATGATCCCATTCACCCCTACTCACTCACAGCATCCTGTTATTGCTCAACATTTTCCATCCCATATACAGAATTACTTGATTTTGAGAAGGATCTGATGATCATCTTTATTAACTTGGGTATTTCTTATTTACATTTCCATTGTTATTCCCTTTCCTGGTTTCCAGACCAACATCACCATAACCCCTTCCTCTCCTCTTCTCTATAGGTGTTCCCCTCCCCATCCTCTCCCCATTACCGCCCTCCCCCCAACAATCACGTTCACTTCCGGTCCAGCCTTGGCAGGACCAAGGGCTTCCCCTTACACTGGTGCTCTTCATTGCTACCTATGCAGTTGGAGCCCAGGGTAAGTCCATGTATAGTCTTTGGTAGTGGCTTAGTCCGGGGAAGCTCTGGTTGGTTGGCATTGTGTTCATATGGGGTCTCAAGCCCCTTCAAGCTTTCAGTCCTTTCTCTGATTCCTTCAATGGGGGTACCGTTCTCAGTTCAGTGGTTTGCTGCTGGCATTTGCCTATGTAGTTGCTGTATTCTGGCTGTGTCTCTCAAGAGAGATCTAAATCCGGTTCCTGTCAGCCTGCACTTCTTTGCTTCATCCATCTTTTCTAGTTTGGTGGCTGTATATGTATGGGCCACATGTGGGGCAGGCTCTGAATGGGCGTTTCTTCTGCCTCTGTTCTGAACTTTGCCTCCCTATTCCCTCCCAAGGGTATTCTTGTTCCCCTTTTAAAGGAGTGAAGCCTTCACATGTTGGTCATCCTTCCTGAGTTTCATGTGTTCTGTGTATCTAGGGTAATTCTAGCATTTGGGCTAATAGCCACTTATCAGTGAGTGCATACCATGTATTTCTTTCTGTGATTGGGTTAGCTCACTCAGGATGATATTTTCCAGTTCCAACCATTTGCCTACGAATTTCATAAAGTCATTGTTTTTGATAGCTTAGTAATATTCCATTGTGTAGATATACCATATTTTCTGTATCCACATAGTGGAGCATGTATCTTTGTTATCTGTTGGGGCTCTTTTGAGTATATGCCCAAGAGAGGTATAGCTGGGGCCTCAGGTAGTTCAATGTCCAATTTTCTGAGGAACTTCCAGACTGATTTCCAGAATGGTTCTACCAGTCTGCAATCCCACCAACAATGGAGGAGTGTTCCTCTTTCTCCACATCCTTGCCAGCATTTGTTGTCACCTGAATTTTTGATCTTAGCCATTCTCACTGGTGTGAGGTGAAATCACACGGTTGTTTTGATTTGCATTTCCCTCATGGCTAAAGATGTTGAGCATTTCTTTAGTTGTTTCTCATCCATTCGGCATTCCTCAGCTGTGAATTCTTTGTTTAGCTCTGAACCCCATTCATTAATAAGGCTATTTGTCTTTCTGTTGTCTAACTTCTTGAGTTCTTTGTATATTTTGGATATAAATGCTCTATCAGCTGGTAGGATTGGTAAAGATCTCCAGTCTGTTGATTGCCAGCTTTTGTCCTAACAACAGTGTTCTTTTCCTTGTAGAAGCTTTGAAGCCTTTAAGAGATCCCATTTTGCGATTCTCCTGATCTTAGGCATGAGCCAGTTGGTGTTTTCAGTCTCAGGAAATCATTCCAGTGCTCATGTGTTTGAGATCTCTTCTCCACTTTTTCTTCTTATTAGTCTGAGCGGTATCTGCTCGGATGTGGAGTTCCTCATCGACTTGGACTCTCGACTCTCAGGGAGATAAGCATGGACTCATCTGCAGTATCTTTCTATGTAAGTTGACCTCCAGTTGAACCAGCAACCATTTGCTGGAAAATGCTATCTATTTTCACTGGATGGTTTTAGTTCCTTTGTCAAAGATCAAGTGACCATAGGTGTGTGGTTTCCTTTCTGGGTCTTCACCCTATTCACCACTGATCCATTCGCCTGTCTCTGTAAACTCAATACCACGCAGTAATCACCACATGCTCTAGGTAACACTGCTTGGAGGTCAGGGATGGTGATTCAGCAAGACTATTTATTGCTGAGATATTTTGAAGCTATCCTGATTTTGTTTTTGATTTTGCTTTCCAAATGACATTTGCAAAATTTGTTTCTGTCTGTCTCTATGACATGATGGATCAGAATTTCGATGGTGTTTGCACTGAATCTGTAGCGCTCTTTGGATAAAATGGCCATCTTTACTATAATAACCTGCCAGAATCCAAGAGCATGGAAGATCTTTCCATCTTTCTGAGGTCTTCAATCTTTCTTCAGAGCGTTTTGAAGTGTTGATTATCATACAGATCTTTCGAAATTTGCTTTGGTTAAAAGTCACATCCGAGGTATTTTATATTATTTGGGACTATTATGAAGGTAAGCTATTTCCTCAATTTCCTTTTCCTTCGGCCTGTTTCATCTTTTGTGTAGAGGAAAGGTTACTGATTTGTTTGATCAATGAAATGACCCAGCCACTTTTGCTTCGAAGTATGCGTATCGGTGCTCCTCAGTCGTTCTCTGCGACTTTTGTCACTGAGCATACTAATGCACCATCAACTGCAAAGAGTGATATTTTGACTCCTTTCCGACGAAACATGTATCTGTCACCTCCTCTTTGAAGGTCTGATTGCTCATGGCTAAGACTTTTCGAGAACTATATTGAATAAGTAGGAAGAGGAGAGGGCCTTTGTCTAGTCCCTGATTTTCCAGTGGATTTTCTAGTGTTTCAAGTTTCTCCATTTAGTTTAATAGCGTAGCTAGTGGTTGCTGTATATGGCTTTTTACTCACGTTAGGTATGGGCCTTTGAATTCCTATTCTTCCAGGACTTTTATCATGAAGGGTGTTGAATTTTGTCAAATGCTTTCTCATGTCTTCAATGGAAATGGTCATGTGGTTTTGTTCTTTCAGTTTTTATAATGATCACGCTGATATTTCCTTCAGATATTAAACCATCCCTCGCATGCCTCTGATAAAGCCCATTTGATCATGATGTGAATAGATTGTTTTATGTGCTTGTATCTGCCTACAGAGTTTTATTGAGTATTTCTTACATCATTCATAAGGGAAATTGGTCTGAAGTTCTCTTTCTTTGTTGTTTCGTGTGGTTTGTGTATAAGAGTACTGTATTTGGGAAGGAATTCGTAGTACTCATCTGTTTCAATTTTTGGAATAGCTTGGATAGTATTGGTATGAGGTCTTCTATGAAGGTCTGATAGAATTCTGCACTAAACCCGTCTGGACCTGGGCTCTTTTTGTTGGGAGCCCTTTAATGACTGCTTCTATTTCCTTAGAGTTATGGGTTGTTTAACTGGTTTATCTGTTCTGATTTAACTTCGTACTGGTATTCGTCTAGAAATTGTCCATTTCCTGCAGATTTTCAAGTTTTGTTGAATATAGGTTTTGTAAAGATCCTGATGATTTTTGAATTTCCTCTGAATCTGTAGTTAGGTCTCCCTTTTCATTTCTTGATTTTGCACACCTGAAACACTCTCTTGTGTCCTCTTTTGTTATTCTGGCCAAGGGTTTATCTATCTTGTTGATTTTTCTCAAAGAACCACCCTTTTGGTTCTGTTGATCTTTCTATGGTCCTTTTGTTTTAATCTGATTTCTAGCCTGAGTTTAATTATTTCCTGCCTTCTACCTCCTGTGTATTTGCTTTTTTTGTTCTAGGAGCTTTTAGGTGCCGCTGACATCTTGTTTCTTTCTGCAGGGCACTAGAGCCATGAGTTTTCCTCTAGCACAGCTTTCATTGTGTCCTATTTGGGTATGTTGTACCTTCATTTCCATTAAATTTAAAAAGTCTTTAATTTCTTTCGTTATTTCTTTCCTGACCAGGGTTATCGTTGAGTAGAAACATTGTTCAATTTCCACGATATGTGGGCATTCTTTCCTTATTGTTATTGAAGACCAGCCAGTCGTGGTGTCCTGAGAAAGTTATGGGATTATTTCATCTTCTGTACCTGTTGAGGTTCCCAGCTTAATTCAACAATTATATGGCCACTTGGAGAAAGTACTGCTAGAGGGTTTTGAGAAGAAGGTAAAGCACCTTCGCATTAGGGTAGAACGCTCTATAAATGGTCCGTTCATTTGGCCTGGTGACTTCTTAGTCTGTCTGTTCCTGGTATTTCTAATTTCTGTTTCATGACCGTCCATTGATGAGAGTGGAGTGTTGAAATCTCCTACTATTACTGTGTGAGGTGAAATGTGTGTTTTGAGCTTTAGTAAGGTTTCTTTTATGTATGTAGGTGCCATTGTA